>NC_041385.1:507455911-507467520 GCF_002162155.2 Triticum dicoccoides
CCGCCGCCAGAGCCCGCCGCCTCGCTCGCCGAACCCGCTGGAGGTAGCCGCCGCCGCTGCGGTTTTCGAGAGAAAATCCTCGGTTTTATTTTAGAACCCCGGTTTATTTTTTTTAATAGATCGGTCTTATTTTTTCGGTTTAGTTTATTTAGCGGACGTTCGTCCGTATGTTCGTTCTAACAAACGGTTTTCATTTTAGTATAACTTTTCGCTCGTTTATCGGAATGAGGCGATTCAAGCGCCTAGAGTTTCGTCTCGAAACCCTCTTTCCGTTTAACCTACTCAAACAAGTTTTTGCTACTGTAAAAAATTTGACTTAGGTCCAAATTAGTAAATGAAGCTTGTTTCTTTCGCCGTTTGACTTTCGTTGCTTCGTTTGTTTTGATTCTTTTTGCAAACTGGAGTTCTTAAGTTGAACTTTCTGGTTAGATCTCTTATTTGAGTTTTACCTGTGCATTAGATGGAGTGCGCCGCTTGCTACTTCAAATCTCTAGGTTTCATGGATCATCAGCAAGGCAAGTAACACTTTGATCATACCTCTTTACTACCCAGTTTTATTGCATTAGATCAATCCTCAAACAATTGCATGGTTAGGATCTGATTAATATGTGGGTTCTGGGATGTAGATGAGGTAGTACCTATTTCCTGTTTTATTATCAAACCTTTGGGAGTTACTTCTACGTTTGCTTATGTTGCTATGCTATGCTAGTAGACGTGGATTGGGTGAGTGTTTTCATGACAGATGTGAGATTGATATTTAATGGTTTACTTAAGGTGGCAACTTAAACTCACATCTGGGTGGATTGAGGCACCTGGGGAACCCAGTGTTGCCTGTATTTTTGGAAATCCCGGGATACCGTGTGATTCTCCTATGGACCGCCACCCAGGCTCAAAGGGATCATGAGATTTTCATGCTAGAAACTTCCGTGTGAAGCCACAAGCTAATATGGGCTCTAGCATAGTTGATTATGTTGTGTGAACTCTTGAAGAGGTAGACTAGCAGATGTAGGGGAATGTAGGTGTAACTGTCTACCCGGAGTAGGGAGTTTATGCTTCTGAAAGACTGTGTCTCGGTCATCCGTTTCTCAAACATCACGTAGTGTGAGAAATCCAACGGAGGAGATCGAGTCTTGTGGGGAAAAGTGTGCAAACCTCTGCAGAGTGTATAAACTAATCATGGTTAGCCGTGGCCCCGGTTATGGACGTTTTGAGTATCCAGTACCTGGATTATCATGTGAATCTCATCATGTTACTTTAAATTAATTTTGTTGGGTTTAATGATGATGCTTAATCGGGATTGAGTTGGAGTACCCTTCTCAATGTTTAACAATCACCATGATAGTTAAATAAAACTTATTCCTTTGCAGTAGGGAAAAATTGGCTTTATGCAAAACTGTAACCATAGAGCTTTCCACCAGCCATATTTGCATGTAGAATAGCATTATTCTGTTCATTACTCTCTATGTGTTACATTGCCAGCATATTCCATGTGTTGACCCGTTTTCGGGCTGCAACGTTCATGTTGCAAACTTTTCAAACGACGAGTAAGGTGCCTTAGATCGTGATCTCATACTCAATGATGCCGTTGGAGTTAATGGACTCGCTTATCTTCCAAGCCTTCCACAGTTATCATTATTAATGGCCTTAAGCCATATTTATTGTAATAAGTTCTCTTTTGAGACATTCGATGTAATAAGTGTGTGATTGCTACTCTGTTATAAATCCTTCAAGTACTGTGCGTGTCAGCATTACCGATCCAGGGATGACACTAATGCACAGAGATCAGACCGTTTGAGGTATGGTTGCTACAAGATGGTATCAGAGCACACACTGACTATAGGACACGACCACTAAGCTAAAGCCCTAGATCACTACTCTCTCTTCTCATTTCTAACTCCTCATCTTTTCTACTCTTTTAGGATGGCTGATGCAAGGAACAAGTTCACGCAACCGGATGAAGATACACCCTTTGGATGCCACTTGAAGAAGTCACTAAGTACCTGAACATCGGAGTACCAAGCTTCACCGGGACCTACATCGCTACTTTACCAGAAGAGGAGCGTTGGATGATTCAAGTTCAAGTTCCAGGAAGGACGTTCATGCCCGTCACTGAGCCCATAGGGTTTTCCTTTGATGCACCAACCTGGAGTCTAGGAAAGAGCATGGCAGCTCACATCACCATGGGACGCATTGGAGAAGTTTACCAAAAGGATCTTAAGGATACCATCTACCAAATTTTTTGGCGCCGAGATGAGCAATGGGAGATGATCAGCACCAGGAAGGATAGATCAATTGCAGCTTTATCTAGGAGTTAAACCAGCACATTCGTTGCCAGGAAAACCAGATGTGCACGGGCATGATAGATCAGAAGAAAGCATTTACCAAGATCACGGAGTTGGAGGAAAAACTCAAGTCTACATGCGATGGATATGAGGAGGAAATAACGACACTCGTGGAGAAGAATGATGATCTGAAGAAGAAGCTAAAGGTATTCATGGGATTCCCCGCGACTAGAGAAGAAGACGGTGATTGCACTTGCCCGGAGAACTACATCAACATCGATGACACAGACTCGGACCCAGACGATAGCGATGATGACTTTGTTGATGAAGCTGGAGCAGATATCATGGAGTCTTCGACCGACCAGTATTTCGCCATGTATATAGTATAGTCCGATCACTCTTGTAATGATAGTTAGACCGTTGTATGCCCTTGTTTTATTTGATTGAAGTGATATTGTTTGAATTTGTCTCATGTGCATATGATTAGTGCTTTCTCTATAAACCTCATTCTATTATGTATTCTCATCTTTTCTAAACCCTCAGATGCCTCTGAGACATAACAATGGATTTGCTTTCCCACCGGAACTCACCCAGTTGATCCAGCAGCAGAATGCATTGATGCAGATCCTAGTCCAGAATCAGAATCTGGGGAACAACAACAACAACAACAACAACAACAACCCACCACCACCACCTGTTGATCACTTAGCCCGTTTCTTGAGGCTGAATCCACCGGTGTTTTCCAGTAGCACCGAGCCGATAGTTGCAGATGATTGGCTCCGTAAGATGGGAAGGGAGTTGACCACTGCAGGATGCACAGATGCGGAGAAGGTGCGTTTTGCCGCACATCAGCTTGATGGACCTGCAGCATCATGGTGGGATAATTTCACAGCCACTTATCCTATCGACACTGTCACATGGGATCAGTTTCAGTAGGCTTTTCATACTGCTCATGTTTCAGCAGGAGCTATGGCCATGAAGAAGCATGAGTTTCGCAACTTGCGCCAAGGAGGACGTACTGTTGGCCAGTATGTGGATGACTTTAGCAAGTTAGCACGTTATGCCCCAGATGACGTTGCTACAGATGCAGCTAAGCAAGAGAAGTTTCTAGAAGGACTGAATGATGAGCTGAGCATGCAGTTGATGGTAGCAACCTTCAACAACTACCAAGAGTTGGTAGATAGAGCTCTCATGATTGAAGGGAAGCAGCGGCAGATTGACAGCCGCAAGAGGAAGTATGGACAAGGGAAGTACAATTATGGAGCTCAGCAAAAGCCTCGTTTTACCCCGAACTCGGGAGGACATTTTCAGCATACCCATGGAGGAGGTAGTTCGCACAACCATAGTGGCCCCAAGAATGGTAATGGGAATGGAGGAAGCAACGGACAGAACCACACCAACCCATCAACCCCAGCTAAGAGGGATCTGAGCCACATCACCTGCTACAAATGCCAGAAGACTGGACATTATGCCACTGAATGTCCTGAAGCGAAGAATGGAAATGGCAATGGAAGCTCTGGGAAGAAGCCTAATCCTTTGAACAAAGGACAGGTGAACCACGTTAGCATGGAGGAGGTTGAAGCCGAGCCAGATGCAGTAATAGGTAAGTTTTTGGTAGAGTCATTTACTGCAATCGTTCTTTTTGATACTCGTGCATCGCATTCATACATATCAAGGGGATTTGTGGATAAGTATAAACTGCCTACCAAAGTTCTTAGAACACCTATGTTAGTAAGCTCACCAGGAGCGGAGTATATGGCCAGTCAAGGATGTTTCCAAGTACCATTGGCCATAGGCAGACATGTTTTCCCTTCGGATTTGATAGTTTTGGAGTCGCAAGGTTTGGATGTGATTCTGGATATGGATTGGCTATCGATGTATGGAGGAAACATCCATTGCGCCAGTAAGTCGATTTTGCTTACCACCCCAGAAGGAAGAAGGATCATGTATGTGTCACGGCATGAGCCGAAGAGGACCCAAGTAAATTCCTTATCAGGAGTTGTACAGGAAGAAGTACCAGTGGTGAAGGATTTCCTTGACGTATTTCCAGAAGAGTTGCCAGGCATGCCACCGGATAGAGACATTAAGTTTTTGATTGAGCTTTTGCCAGGCACTGGACCGACATCTAAGAGACCGTACAGGATGCCCGCAAAGGATTTGGAGGAAATTAAGAAGCAAATCAAGGAGTTATTGGATAAAGGCTATATTTACCCAAGTTCTTCACCTGGGGGATCGCCAGTGCTTCTAGTAGAGAAGAAGGATGGATCATTGAGGATGGTTGTTGATTATCGAGGATTGAATGAAGTGACAATAAAGAACAAGTACCCACTGCCGATGATCAATGACTTGTTTAACCGATTGCAAGGAGCTAAGGTATTCTCCAAGATCAATCTGCAATCAGGATACCACCAGTTGAAGACTCGAGAGCAGGATATACCTAAGACGGCTTTTACCACCAGGTACGGGCTATATGAGTATACCGTTATGTCATTTGGTCTGACTAACGCACCTGCCTATTTCATGAACATGATGAACAAGGTGTTTATGGAGTTTCTGGATAAGTTCGTGATGTATACTACACAACCTTCTTCTTGTAGACGTTGTTGGGCCTGCAAGTGCACAGGTTTGTAGGACAGTAGCAGATTTCCCTCAAGTGGATGACCTAAGGTTTATCAATCCATAGGAGGCGTAGGATGAAGATGGTCTCTCTCAAACAACCCTGCAACCAAATAACAAAGAGTCTCTTGTGTCCCCAACACACCCAATACAATGGTAAATTGTATAGGTGCACTAGTTAGGCGAAGAGATGGTGATACAAGTGCAATATGGATGGTAGATAAAGGTATTTGTAATCTGAAATTATAAAAACAGCAAGGTAGCAAGCGATAAAAGTGAGCGTAAACGGTATTGCAATGATAGGAAACAAGGCCTAGGGTTCATACTTTCACTAGTGCAAGTTCTCTCAACAATAATAACATAGATAGATCATATAACAAGCCCTCAACATGCAACAAAGAGTCACTCCAAAGCCACTAATAGCGGAGAACAAACGTAGAGATTATGGTAGGGTACGAGACCACCTCAAAGTTATTTTTTCGGATCGATCTATAAAAGAGTTCGTACTAGAATAACACCTTAAGACACAAATCAACCAAAACCCTAATGTCACCTAGATACTCCATTGTCACCTCAAGTATCCGTGGGCATGATTATACGATATGCATCACACAATCTCAGATTCATCCTACCAACATAAAAGTACTTCAAAGACTGCCCCAAAGCTACTACCGGAGAGTCAAGAACGTGTGCCAACCCCTATGCATAGGTTCCCAATGTCACGAGACCCGCAAGTTGATCACCAAGACATACATCAAGTGTTCTCATAAAAGACTCAATCTGATAAGATAACTTCAAAGGGGAAACTCAATTCATCACAAGAGAGTAGAGGGGGAGAAACATCATAAGATCCAACTACAATAGCAAAGCTCGGGATACATCAAGATCGTGCCATAGAGGGAACACGAGAGAGAACAAGAGAGAGAGAGAGAGAGAGAGAGAGAGAGAGAGAGAGAGATCAAACACATAGCTACTGGTACATACCCTCAGCCTCAAGGGTGAACTACTCACTCCTCGTCATGGATAGCGCCGGGATGATGAAGATGGCCACCGGTGATGGATCCCCCCTCCGGCAGGGTGCCGGGAAGGGCTCCCGAGAAGATTTTGGTGGCTACAGAGGCTTGCGGCGGCGGAACTCCCGATCTATCTTCTGTTCTGGAAGTTTTAGGGTATGTAGGTATATATGGGTGCAAGGGGTACGTCGGTGGAGCTTCGGGGGGCCCACGAGGCAGGGGACGTGCCCTAGGGGGGTGGGCGCGCCCCCACCCTCATGAGCACCTCCCGTATCTCCTGACGTGCACTCCAATTCCATCGGGTGGCTTCCCTTCCAAAAATAAGTTCTCTAGTTGATTTCGTTCTGTTTTGACTCCGTTTGATATTCCTTTTCCTCGAAACACTGAAATAGGCATAAAACAGCAAATCTCGGCTGCGCCTCCGGTTAATAGGTTAGTCCCAAAAATAATATAAATGTGGATAATAAAGCCCAATATTGCCTAAAATAGTAGATAATATAGCATGGAGCAATCAAAAATTATAGATATGTTGGAGACGTATCAAGCATCCCCAAGCTTAATTCCTGCTCGTCCTCGAGTAGGTAAATGATAAAAAAGAATTTTTGATGCGGAATGCTACTTGGCATAATTTCAATGTAATTCTTCTTACTTGTGGTATGAATATTTAGATCCGAAAGATTCAAGACAAAAGTTCATATTGACATAAAAATAATAATACTTCAAGCATACTAATCAAAGCAATCATGTCTTCTCAAAATAGCATGGCTAAAGAAAGTTCATCCCTACAAAATCATATAGTTAGGCTATGCTTCATTTTCATCACACAAAGATGTTCCCAACTTCTATACCCCCGATGACAAGCCAAGCAATTGTTTCATACTTAAATAATCTCAAACTTTTCAACCTTCACGCAATATATGAGCGTGAGCCATGGATATAGCACTATGGGTGGAATAGAATATGATGATGGGGATTGTGTGGAGAAGACAAAAAAGGAGAAAGTCTCACATTGACGAGGATAATCAACGGGCTATGGAGATGCCCATTAATTGATGCCAACATGAGGAGTAGGGATTGCCATGCAACGGATGTACTAGAGCTATGAATGCTCAACAAAAAGAAAACTAGTGGGTGTGCATCCAACTCGCTTGCTCATGAAGACCTAGGGCATTTGAGGAAGTCCATCGTAAGAATATACAAGCCAAGTTCTATAATGAAAAATTCCCACTAGTATAAAAAGACAACTTATGAGACTCACTACATGAAGAACAAGGTGCTACTTTGAAGCACAAGTGTGGAAAAAGAGATAGTGGCATTGCCCTTTTTATTTTATTTTATTTTATTGGGCCTTTCTTTTCTTTTCTTTTTTGGCCTTTCTCTTCTTTTCTTTTTTTGTTTGGGCAATGCTCTAATAATGATGATGATCACACTTCTATTGATTACAACATAAGGATTACAACTCGAAAATTAGAACAAGATATGACTCTATATGAATGCCTCCGGCGGTGTACCGGGATGGTGCAATGAATCAAGGTCAAGCCATACCAAGTACCCATCATAAACTCTTCTCCCTTGCATTACATTATTCGCCATTCGCCTCTCATTTTCCTCTCCCCCACTTCTAAAATGATTTTCGAAAACCTTTGCCTTTTCTTTGCCTTCCTCTCGTATGTCTTTTTGTTTGTGTTTCCATGTGCCTACTATTTGCTTGCATCTTTGCTTGCTAAAAATCTATTGATATGGATCCACTTAAAGTGTTCTACTTGGATCATCTTCGATCTATATGTGCTCGTGCTGAAACCCCAACTAGTTTAGTTGAGGGAAAATCTTTAGATGAGCATGCTCATTTTGTGCATCACCATTTGTTTGAAAAAGGTAGACTCTTATGGAATCATATAAACAATTTGTTGTGTTATGCTTGGAATCTTTGTGAAATTTATAATTTTACTTGTTGCTCTAAGAACCCTAAAAAACACCTTCCCTACCTATGTGAGTTTAATGATAATGAAATTGTATCTTCTTATGCAAAGCATGGTTATAGTTACTATGATATCGAACAAATTGAAGAACTTGTTGCTTTTAAGGGTGCTTATGAAGTTGCTTCTTTGATTTAAAAGTATGATATTACTCTCTACAAATCTGAAAAATTTGACATAGTTAAATATTGCTATGGAAATTATGCTCATAATGTCTATGTCAAAGAGTTTATTGAAAGAATGACCGTTGCTTTGGAAGAAAATAATGATATGCATGAATCTATAGATAATTATGATTCCGATGATTTGGTTGAAATATCCCTTGATGAACATGATGCTTGCTATTCTTGTGGCCATGATGCCAATATTTATGAAGACGAATTTGCTATAGTTCCTTATGTTAAACATGAGATCATTGCTATTGCACCCATACTTGATAGTTCCTTCGATGAAAAGCATGATTGTAATGATGTTATTATAAATTCTCTTAACATCAATTGTGTTAATGATATGCAAAACCTCAAGCTTGGGGATGCTAGTTTTGCTATGACTACTATTTGTTGCAATGATCATGATTGGGGTGATTCTTCTTATGATCTTGAAAATTTATTTAAGCCCCATGATGAATATGAGATTGATAATAGTGCTTGCGGTATTATTGAAAGTGGGTTTGGGAGAGTGTCAACTTTAGATCCCACATATTTGGAGAATGTTCAATCTTATGAAATTTTTGAGAAAAGTGGGATTGGAGAGGTCATGACTTGAGTTAATGTTAATCCCACCATTTTGGAAGAGTGTCAACTTCGCAGGCATGTGCATCGTGTTTAAAATATTTTATGTGATAGATATTTTGTTGAATTTGCTTATTATACTACATGTAATTATTATGAGATAGGAAAATATGGTTGTAGAAATTTTCATGTTACTAAATTACCTCTTGTTATGTTGAGATTGCTATTGTTTCTTTCCGCTTCCTTGCATATGCTAGTTTTTGCTTGCTATGATAATTTGTTTGCCTATAAGATGCCTATGCATAGGAAGTATGTTAGACTTAGATGTGTTTGTTATGTGTTTCATGATTCTCTCTTTGCTCTTCAATTCTTGTCTTTCATGTGAGCATCATCGAAATCTCAATGCCTAGCTAGGGGCGTTAAACTATAGCGCTTGTTGGGAGGCAACCCAATCTTATTTTTATTCTTTGCTTTTTGATCCTGTTTAGTAATAAATAATCTATCTATCCTATGGTTAGATGTGTTTTTAAGTTTTAATTAGTGTTTGCGCCAAGTAGAACCTTTGGGAAGACTTGGGTGAAAGTTAATTTGATCTTGCTGAAAAACAGAAACTTTTGCGCTCACGGGATTAGTTGTCATTTTTAACAGAAGAGTGATTTTAAATTGATTCTTTTTGCATAAGATTAATAGAAAAATTACTCACATCCACCAATTTATTTCAGAACTTTTGGTGTTACAGAAGTATTCGAGAGTTACAGATTACTACATACTGTTCTGTTTTTGACAGATTCTGTTTTTCGTGTGTTCTTTGCTTATTTTGATGAATCTATGAGTAGTATCAGGGGGTATGAACCATGGAGAAGTTGTAATAAAGTAGATATTACACCAATATAAATAAGTAATGAGTTTGCAACAGTACCTTAAAGTGGTGACTTATTTTCTTATACTAACGAAGCTCATGAGATTTTCTGTTGAGTTTTGTGTTGTGAAGTTTTCAAGTTTTGGGTAAGGATTTGATAGACTATGGAATAAGGAGTGGAAAGAGCCTAAGCTTGGATATTACCAAGGCACTCCAAGGTAAAATTCAAGGACAACCAAAAGACTAAGCTTGGGGATGCCCTGGAAGGCATCCCCTCTTTCGTCTTCGTCTATCGGTAACTTTACTTGAGGCTATATTTTTATTCACCACACGATATGCATGTGTTTTGCTTGGAGCGTCTTTTATGATTTGATTCTTTGATTTTTAGTTTACCACAATCATCCTTGATGTACACACCTTTTGGGAGAGACACGCATGAATCGTGATTTATTAGAATACTCTATGTGCTTCACTTATATCTTTTGAGCTAGACAATATTGCTCTAGTGCTTCACTTATATCTTTTTAGAGCACGGCGGTGGTTTTATTTTATAGAAATTGTTGAACTCCCATGCTTCAGTTATATTATTTTGAGAGTCTTTTAGAACATCATGGTAATTATGTTTGGTTATAAAATTAGTCCTAATATGATGGGCATCCAAGATGGATATAATAAAACTTTCATATAAAGTGCATTGAATACTATGAGAAGTTTGATTCTTTATGATTGTTTTGAGATATGAAGATGGTAATATTAGAGTCATGCTAGTGGAGTAATTGTGAATTTGAGAGATACTTGTGTTAAAGTTTGTGATTCCCGTAGCATGGACGTATGGTGAACCGTTAAGTGATGAAGTTGGAGCATGATTTATTTATTGATTGTCTGCCTTATGAGTGGAGGCAGGATCACGCGATGGTTAAGTCCTACCAACCCTTACCCTAGGAGCATGCGTCTAGTACTTTGTTTTGATGACTTGTAGATTTTCGCAATAAGTATGTGAGTTCTTTATGACTAATGTTGAGTCCATGGATTATACGCACTCTCACCCTTCCACCATTGCTAGCCTCTCCCGTGCCGCGCAACTTTCATCGGTACCGTAATAACCACCATTACCTTCCTCAAAACAACCACCATACACTAGTAGAAAACAGGGCATTTGTCTCGGTTCGTAAGGGCCTTTAGTCTCGGTTCATGATCGGGACTAAAGGGTCGGTACTAATGCCTCCCCCCTTTAGTCCCGGTTCTAACTAGAACCGAGACTAAAGGCCGCGGCCATGTGGAGCTCCACCTTTAGTCCCGGTTGGTAACTAAAGGAAATTTTATGATTTTTTTTATTTTTTTTATTTTCAAATTTCTGAATTATTTTAACCTCTAATCTCTAATCACCACCCCTCATCACTACTCAATTTATCCTCTAATCTCTAATCACCCATCATCATTCCAAATCATCTAACTTCCAGAACGGTCACCCATCCTCCCACTCCCCCAGCCTGAGCACACTTAACTTCTGGGTTCTATTCTCCCTCGTTTCCAAGTCTGCACTTGTTGTTTTCCTGACAATAGTAAGATGTCAATCCTATTAACCCTCAGGAATTTGGTTGAGCATGAAGTGACACATTTCACTGTTTGAGTTTGAAACTATTGTTTTAAAAAACAATAATTATTTAGTAACACTAATATTTCTTGAATAATTAGTTTGACCATTGTTTGACCATAATTTGACCATAGTTTGACCAGATTTGACCAAAATTCAAAATAACTGAAATAATTATTTAGTAACACTAATATTCTAGAATAATTAGTTTGACCATTGTTTGACCACAGTTTGACCACAGTTTGAATTTTTTTCGATTTTTTCCACTCTAGATCTTAAAAGCCCCGTAACTTTTTTTCTGTTAGGTTTTTGAGGATTTAAAAAATGTTTAACGGGGTTCCCCCGGTTAAATTTGGATGTAACTTTTCGAGTAGATGATGTTTCATATAATTTTTTTTCATCCGAGTCAGTATGCAAAAGTTATGCCCATTTTACTAAATTCTAGAGAGATTTTGCAAATAAAGTCGAAATTCACATTTGCAAATTTTCCCAACTAGACCACATATCACATGGGAAACTTATTTTTTTTTATTTTTTT
>NC_041385.1:507467835-507502620 GCF_002162155.2 Triticum dicoccoides
TACTAATGCCTCAAACCCCATTAGTACCGGTTGGTGGCTCGAACCGGGACTAAAGGTTTAACCTTTAGTCCCGGTTGGTGCCACGAACCGGTACTAATGGGCATCGCACCCTTTAGTCCCGGTTCATGGCACCAACCGGGACTAAAAGGTCCAGACGAACCGGGACAAATGACCCATGTGGCCCCTGGGCGCACGAACCGGGACTAATGCCCCCATTAGTCCCGGTTCTAGACTGAACTGGGACTAATGGGCTAACCCGGCCTGGACCAAAGCCCTCTTTTCTACTAGTGATACCTGCCTATTATGGCATTTCCATAGCCATTCTGAGATATATTGCCATGCAACTTTCCACCATTCCATTTATTATGACACGCTTCATCATTGTCATATTGCTTTGCATGATCATGTAGTTGACATTGTATTTGTGGCAAAGCCACCGTTCATAATTTTTTAATACATGTCACTCTTGAATCATTGCACATCCCGGTACACCGTCGGAGGCATTCACATAGAGTCATATTTTGTTCTAAGTATTGAGTTGTAATTCTTGAGTTGTAAGTAAATAAAAGTGTGATGATTTTCATTATTAGAGCATTGTCCCATGTGATGAAAGGATGATGGAGACTATGATTCTCCCACAAGTTGAGATGAGACTCCGGACGAAAAAAATAAAATAAAAGAGGCCATAAAAAAAAGAGAAGGCCCAAATAAAAAATGAGAGAAAAAGAGAGAAGGGGCAATGTTACTATTCTTTTTCCACACTTGTGCTTCAAAGTAGCACTGTGACTTCATGATTGCGAGTCTCCTATGTTGTCACTTTCATATACTAGTGAGAATTTTCATTATAGAACTTGGCTCGTATATTCCAATGACGGGCTTCCTCAAAGTTCCCTAGGTCTTCATGAGCAAGCAAGTTGGATGCACACCCACTTAGTTTCTTTTTGAGCTTTCATACACTTATAGCTCTAGTGCATCCATTGCATGGCAATCCCTACTCACTCACATTGATATCTATTGATGGGCATCTCCATAGCCCGTTGATACGCCTAGTTGATGTGAGACTATCTTCTCCTTTTTTGTCTTCTCCACAACCACCATTCTATTCCACCTATAGTGCTATGTCCATGTCTCATGTTCATGTATTGCGCGAAGATTGAAAAAGTTTGAAAATACTAAAGTATGAAACAATTGGTTGGCTATAACCGGGGTTGTGCATGATTTAAATATTTTGTGTGATGAAGATAGAGCATAGCCAAACTATATGATTTTGTAGGGATAGCTTTCTTTTGCCATGTTATTTTGAGAAGACATGATTGCTTTGTTAGTATGCTTGAAGTATTATTGTTTTTATGTCAATATTAAACTTTTGTCTTGAATCTTTCGGATCTGAATATTCATGCCACAATAAAGAAAATTACATGGATATATATGTTAGGTAGAATTCCACATAAAAAAAATCTGTTTTTATCATTTACCTACTCGAGGACGAGCAGAAATTAAGCTTGAGGATGCTTGATACTTCTCCAACGTATCTATAATTTTTTATTGTTCCATGCTATTAGATTATATGTTTTGGATGTTTAATAGGCATTTTATATGCTATTTTATATTATTTTTGGGACTAACCTATTAACCGAGGGCCCAGTGCCAGTTTCTGTTTTTTTGCCTATTTAAGAGTTTTGCGGAAAAGGAATACCAAACGGAGTCCAAACGGAATGAAACCTTCGCGATGATCTTTCTTGGACCAAAAGCAAACCAGAAGACTTGGAGATGAAGTCGGAGATGCAACGAGGAAGCCACAAGGCAGGAGGGTGCACCCAGGGGGTAGGGCGCGCCCCCATGCTCATGGGCCCCTTGTGGCTCCCCTGACCTAGTTCTTTCGCCTATATATACTCTTATACCCTGAAAAGATCCAGGAGAGCCACACCATTACCTCTCTGATGATACGTGAGTAGTTTACCACAAACCTTCGGGTCCATAGTTATTATCTAGATGGCTTCTTCTCTCTCTTTGGTTCTCAATACCATGTTCTCCTTGTTGTTCTTGGAGATCTATTCAATGTAATACTCTTTTGCGGTGTGTTTGCTGAGATCCGATGAATTGTGGATTTATGATCAAGATTATCTATGAATATTATTTGGTTCTTCTCTAAATTCTTATATGCATGATTTGATATCTTTGCAGGTCTCTTCGAATTATCGGTTTAGTTTGGCCTACTAGATTGATCTTTCTTGCAAAGGGAGAAGTGCTTAGCTTTGGGTTCAATCTTGTAGTGTCCTTTCCCAGTGATAGTAGGGGCAGCAAGGCACGTATTGTATTGTTGCCATCGAGGATAACAAGATGGTGTTTTCATCATATTGCTTGAGTTAATTCCTCTACATCATGTCATCTTGCTTAATGCGTTACTCCGTTCTTTTTGAACTTAATACTCTAGATGCATGTCGGATAGCGGTCGATGTGTGGAGTGCTACCTCTTGAGCTTGCGTTGGTTTTTCCCTTGAAGAGGAAAGGGTGATGCAGCAAAGTGGCGTAAGTATTTCCCTCAGTTTTGAGAACCAAGGTATCAATCCAGTAGGAGACGACACACAATTCACCTAGTACATGCACAAGCAATCAAGAACCTTGCAACCAACGTAATAAAGGGGTTGTCAATCCCTTCACGGTCACTCGCAGAAGTGAGATCTGATAAAGATAGTAAAGTAAATATTTTTGGTATTTTTGTTGTATAGATTGGAAAGTAAAGATTGCAAAATAGTAAACGAGATGCGATGTAAACAAAAGATATGTAATATGATATGAAAGAGACCCGGGTCCATAGGTTTCACTAGTGGCTTCTCTCAAGATAGCATGTATTGCGGTGGGTGAACAAATTACTGCCGATCAATTGATAGAAGAGCGCATAATTATGAAGATATCTAAGGCAATGATCATGAGCATAGGCATGACGTCGTGTCAAGTAGACCGAAACAATTCTGCATCTACTACTATTACTCCACACATCAACCGCTATCCAACATGCATCTAGAGTATTAAGTTCATAAGAACGGAGTAACGCATTAAGCAAGATGACATGATGTAGAGGGATAAACTCAAGCAATATGATATAAACCCCATCTTTTTATCCTCGATGGCATCAATACAATACGTGCCTTACTGCCCCTACTGTCACTGGGAAATGACACCGCAAGATTGAACCCAAAGCTAAGCACTTCTCCCATTGCAAGAAAGATCAATCTAGTAGGCCAAACTAAACCGATAATTCGAAGAGACTTGCAAATATATGAAATCATGCATATAAGAATTCAGAGAAGGACCAAATAATATTCATAGATAATATTGTTCATAAATCCACAATTCATCGGATCTCGACAAACACACCGCAAAAGAATTACATCGAATAGATCTCCAAGAACATCGAGGAGAACTTTGTATTGAGAATCCAAGAGAGAGAGAAGAAGCCATCTAGCTAATAACTATGGACCCAAAGGTCTGTGGTAAACTACTCACACTTCATCGGAGAGGCAATGGTGTTGATGTAGAAGCCCTCCATGATCGATCCCTTGATGGGATCTCGCGGGTACAGAAGGTTGCAGCGTTCGAAAACTGGTTTCATGGCTCCCTTGATGTTTCTAGGGTATAACAATATATATAGGCGAAAGAGGTACATCGGTGGAGCTATGAGGGGCCCACAAGGGTGGGGGCGCACCTACTGTGGGTGTCAAAACCGGCAGATCTCGGGTAGGGGGTCCCAAGCTATGTGTCATGGATCGATGGGTAACAGGAGACAGGGGACACGATGTTACCCAGGTTCGGGCCCTCTCTATCGAGGTAATACCCTACTTCCTGCTTGATTTATCTTGATGAATATAGGGTTACAAGAGTTGATCTTCCACGTGTATGCATCAGCTGTCCGAACTGGCCCATGAGTATACGGCCATGGGGGTCCTCGGCCCAATCTAATTGATCGGGAGACGACGTGGTGAATACCCCCTAGTCCAGGACACCATCAGTAGCCCCCTGAACCGATCTTCAAGTTGGGGACGCTCCTAGATTCTTCCAAATAGTTCTTCGTCTTCGGTCGTCGGTCTTGAAAACTGGTTCAACAAATCATCTCATCTTCAATCTTTAGGATCGCTGCTACGTCTTGAGCTTGCGCTGGTTTTCCTTGAAGAGGAAAGGGTGATGCAACAGAGTAGCGTAAGTATTTCCCTCAGTTTTTGAGAACCAAGGTATCAATCCAGAAGGAGGCTCCTCAAAAGTCCCATGCACCTATACAAACAAACAAAGAACTCGCAACCAACACAATAAAGGCGTTGTCAATCCCTTCACAGCCACTTATGAAAGTTAGATCTGATAGAGATAGTATGATAAGATAAATATATTTTTGGTATTTTATAATATAGGTGCAAAAAGTAAAGATGCAAATAAAAGTAGATTGAAAGCTTATATGATAAAAGATAGACCCGGGGGCCATAGGTTTCACTAGTGCCTTCTGTCAAGATAGCATAAGTATTACAGTGGGTGAACAAATTACTGTCGAGCAATTGATAGAAAAGCGAATAATTATGAGATTATCTAGGCATGATCATGTATATAGGCATCACGTCCGTGACAAGTAGACCAACTCCTGCCTGCATCTACTACTATTACTCCACACATCGACCACTATCCAGCATGCATCTAGAGTATTAAGTTCATAAGAATAGAGTAATGCATTAAGAAAGATGACATGATGTAGAGGGATAAACTCAAGAAATATGATATAAACCCCATCTTTTTATCCTCGATGGCAACAATACAATACGTGCCTTGCAACCCTTTCTGTCATTGGGTAAGGACACTGCAAGATTGAACCCAAAGTTGAGCACTTCTCCCATGGCAAGAAAGATCAATCTAGTAGGCCAAACCAAACTGATAATTCTGAAGAGACTTGCAAAGATAACTCAATCATACATAAAAGAATTCAGAGAAGATTCAAATATTTGTCATAGATAAACTTGATCATAAACCCACAATTCATCGGATCTCGACAAACACACCGCAAAAAGAGTTTACATCGAATAGATCTCCACAAGAGAGGGGGAGAACATTGTATTGAGATCCAAAAAGAGAGAAGAAGCCATCTAGCTAATAACTATGGACCCAAAGGTCTGTGGTAAACTACTCACAACTCATCGGAGGGGCTACGGTGTTGATGTAGAAGCCCTCCATGGTCGAACGCCCCCTCCAGCAGAGCACCGGCGAAGGCTCCAAGATGGGATCTCGCGGATACAGAAAGTTATGACAGTGGAAATTGTTTTTCGTTGGCTCCCTGGATGTTTTTGGGGTACGTAGGTATATATAGGAAGAAGAAGTACGTCGGTGGCCGCACGTGGGGCCCAGGAGACAGGGGCGCACCCAGGAGGGGTGGGCGCGCCCTCCTATCTCCTGGCCGCCTTGTTTTCTTCTTGACTTGCACTCCAAGTTCTCTGAATCATGTTCATTCCAAAAATCACGCTCCCGAAGGTTTCATTCCATTTGGACTCCGTTTGACATTCCTTTTCTTCGAAATACTGAAATAGGCAAAAAAAACAGCAATACGGGCTGGGCCTCCGGTTAGTAGGTTAGTTCCAAGAATGATATAAATATGTAAAATAAAGCCCATAAACATCCAAAAGGGGTAATATAATGGCATGGAACAATCAAAAATTATAGATACGGTGGACACGTATCAATCGCCGAAGTGAATCTGAAGAGTTTACACACCGGGTATCCGAGGAGCCCCTTTAATTTCTCGTCCTTTATCAATGTCTTGTTATTTTTTATGCCACACCTCGGGTTTGAAGTTGTTCCCATGCGGTGGTGTCCTCTTGCATCCGAGCCCCAACACCGGACTGCATTCGAGGTATCTTTTGTAGCCAAGCACAAATGTCGGACTACTTCCGAGCTCCAACGCCAGCATGTATCCGAGCTCCAACGCCGGACTATTTCCAAGCTCCAACGCTGGACTATATCCGAGCTACAACGCCGGACTATATCTGAGGTATCATAGATCACCTTGGTTCAAAAAAGTTGAAGGATTTTAGCCGAGCTTAATGCCGAAAGTACCCTCTATGGAGCTAGCCATTGGCGCCCGAGCTTTATGACGCACTGCTTCCGAGGTGGTGCACCACCCCGACCGCGGGTGATTTTTTGTGAATATTTTTGACTGGTGCAACTTATTCTCTGCTGAGATATATAGCCAATATATGCATATCTAGTAGCTCTCAAGGTGTGTGTCAGTCTAAAACCCGAGATGCACCTGAAGGAAAACATGAAACCGCTGATCCTAGTAGCCCCTGAGACTCAGGTCGATGCGCGAAATCGGCCTGAGGATCAACTCCTAGGTCGGCAGCATACATAGGAATAGAAACAAAGTGTAATATATTAGAGATAATAGTGATCAGTGAACGGGCCCTTGAGAGAGGGTCTTGAGAAGTTGCCGCAATATATTAGCTTGACGCCAGATAGGTCCAGATGGTACCTATTGTTGTCCGAAGACGCGTTTGCCCATAGTTCGGTCAAGATGAACACTAAGCACTTTGAATTTTCTGCATTGAATAGGCAATGCAGAAGCCCCCGAGACACTGGTCGGGTGGCAACCCTAGATCAGGGGATCGATGTACCCCTTTAATATTTGTAGATGATAGGCACGAAGCCCAGTAGCCCCCGAGCCTTAATGTGGGCACGGGTGGTGATACCTCTTGAGCATTGCGTTGGTTTTCCTTGAAGAGGAAAGGGTGATGCAGCAAAGTAGTGTAAGTATTTCCCTCAGTTTTTGAGAACCAAGGTATCAATCCAGTAGGAGGCTCCTCAAAAGTCGCACACACCTACACAAACAAACAAGAACCTCGCAACCAACGCAATAAAGGGGTTGTCAATCCCTTCACGGTAAATTGCAAAAGTGAGATCTGATAGACATAATAAGATAAGATATATATTTTTGGTATTTTTATGATATAGACTGGAAAGTAAAAGATGCAAATAAAAGATAGATGGAAAACCTATATGATAAAAGATAGACCCGGGGGCCATAGGTTTCACTAGTGGCTTCTCTCAAGATAGCATAAGTATTACGGTGGGTGAACAAATTACCGTCGAGCAATTGATAGAAAAGCGAATAATTATGAGATTATCTAGGCATGATCATGTATATAGGCATCACGTCCATGACAAGTAGATCGAAATGATTGTGCATCTACTACTATTACTCCACACATCGACTGACTCCTGCTTGCATCTAGAGTATTAAGTTCATGAAGAACAGAGTAACGCATTAAGAAAGATGACATGATGTAGAGGGATAAACTCATGCAATATGATATAAACCCCATATTTTTATCCTCGATGGCAAAAATACAATACGTGCCTTGCTGCCCCTACTATCACTGGGAAAGGACACCGCAAGATTGAACCCAAAGCTAAGTACTTCTCCCATTGCAACAAATATCAATCTAGCAGGCCAAACCAAACTGATAATTTGAAGAGACTTGCAAAGATAACTTAATCACACATAAAAGAATTCAGAGGAGATTCAAATATTTCTCATAGATAAACTTGATCATAAACCCACAATTCATCGTATCTCGACAAACACACCGCAAAAAGAGTTACATCAAATAGATCTCCAAGAAGATTGAGGAGAACATTGTATTGAGATGCAAAGAGAGAGAAGAAGCCATCTAGCTAATAACTATGGACCCGAAGGTCTGTGGTAAACTACTCACAACTCATCGGAGAGGCCTTAGAGATGACGTAGAGGCCCTCCATGGTTGATTCCCACTCCGGTGGAGCGCCGGCGAAGGCTCCAAGATGAGATCTCGCGGATACAGAAGGTTGTGGTGGTGGAAATAGTTTTTCGTGGTGCTCCTGGATATTTTCGGGGTACGTGGATATATATAGGAGGAAGAAGTAGGTCGGTGGATGCTCGAGGGGCCCACGAGGGTGGGGAGCACGCCCACCCCCAATGGGCGCGCCGGGCACCCTCGTGGCCGCCTCCTTTGTTGCTTGACTTCCACTCCAAGTCCCCTGGATTGCGTTTGTTCCAAAAAGATCGCTCCTGAAGGTTTCATTCCGTTTGGACTCCGTTGATATTCCTTTCCTTTGAAACACTGAAATAGGCAAAAAAAACAGCAATTCGGGCTGGGCCTCCGGTTAGTAGGTTAGTCCCAAAAATGATATAAAAGTGTAGAGTAAAGCCCATAAACATCCAAAATGGGTAATATAATATCATGGAACAATCAAAAATTATAGATACATTGGAGACGTATCAGGTGGCCGAATTAAGGATCGATGTCCGAAGTAAAATCACAAATTATGTGTAACTATTCTATGTATCCAAGTACTCTACAACATTAATGCTCGAATCTGTATTGTACAAAACTTTGTTGACCGACCATCGGCTTCAACCTCTTCGGCCAGTAGCCGAGGAGTGTTTTCCTACTTTATAAACCCGTTGTAAGGGCAAAGATTTATGGAAAACAAGGCAATCCGGCCATACGGTTTTATAAACAAAGGTACACGAAGAGATATGGTATACTACATTTTAACGTAAGAAACATCTTCCAAAGAAAATAGTCCCGCTATCGATTCCTTTCATTAGGTTGTCATGCTAAGCATGATCGAAACCTCACCTCCGATCAATGCGGGAGAAAAATATTGAGGATTTAGTTCGGGGAAAGTTCCCGAACTCTATGGTATTAATGAACCAAAATTTTCACTTCCATCATTGCCGACCAATGTGATCCTTTAAGATTGATAGCTTCCGGCTTCACCCAGTCTGAGGTACTAACTCAGATGAACCGGTAGTAACAATCACACAGGTGCTCCCTTTATCGCCTAGCGGAACAATCAGGAACGTAGGGGTAAGCACAGGAGCCAGGCAACCTAGCTTGGCCAAAATCTTAAGTCAAATTGATGCATATTTATGGCTTTATAACGACGATTGTGGAAGGCGGCTCTTGTATATTAAATACAAACGCCGATGATATGTTTAGTTTGACTCCGTTGCGACCGTTTATCATTTGAAAGTGGCCCATCATCGGCTTCCACCCCCTTGTAGATGCTACGCAGGGTGTTTTCGCAATAACAAAACAACTCTTAGATGACGTCTCGGTGCCCGAAGGGGGTTGTGTTAGCGGAAACGAGGCAATTAGATATGCGGGATTTATAACTTTCACTTAGTCATAGGAGCTTAAAGTTGGGAGGCTAGTAACTAGCCCCCGGTTAGTGTTCGGGACAGTCGATGTCAAGCCGTAAACACTTCAGCCAATGTTATGAACGCTGTCATTTAACACGGGTGACCTCTATCGATCTTATAGTTTAATACAGTCATCGGATTGCTGACCAGTTTACGCTTATTGTGACCATCAGTTTTCGGCTTTCTCCACTGAGGTGCTTAACCATGCTAGCTGGAAGCACAATCGCAGTGGTTCTCCCTTTGTGTACCTAGCCAAACAAAGCGGAAAGTAGGAGGCAAGCACAGGAGCCGGGCAACCCAATTATTGACCGAAGAGACAATTCGAAACCGATGTATATATAGCAATGTCCGAGAATGTTTTTTGGCGAATCTCTAAAGGTGTTCGGCGTTGCACTGCGAGACTAATGTTGGAAACACACAAATAGTTTAAAAGTGCCATAGGTTTGAAAAGGCAATAAACTTCCGTAAAAACTTGATGTACGAACTAGATCAAGTGTTCGGTGCCAATCCAAAATTTGGTCTTAGAAAAAAAATTATGCTTCTATCGTGTTTTAACATGACACATCCTATCTCAAGACTTCAAGCGGGTCAGCCTACGGCTTCAAGCTCCTGTCCCGAAGGCGGAGTACTTCTCGTTGGGACAGTTTAGCAAACTAAACTCTAGCGGCTTTGAGAGAGAAATTAGGCTACTGGCTATTGACCACACACCCGTGTCGAAAAAAGAGTGATAGAAAAAGACATTGCAACGACTAAGAAGAAAACACTTATTATAGAACGGCTCGTATGAATTTAAGAGCCCCCAAGTGACTTGGGTAAAAAGAGTTTTATGTATAATGATTGTATGTACCGAAGTACTTATATCATATATGTGTTCACCCGAACTTTAAATGCGTCTTAACCGACCGTCGGCTTCTCCCTCTTCGGTCAAGGGCCGAAGAGTGTTATGTACTCCACCTGTCAAGAATATTGACAGTGTTTCCAATAACCAGGCAATCACGCCATAAGGCTGTAATAGACAAACCGCGCTCAGGGACCTTATGCTATATTACTGAAGAAGTGTAAGAAGCATCTTCGAAGAAAATAGTACCCCCACCGATACCTTTCTTCGGTTGCTCATTGTCACTATGAGACTTGTGCAATAGATTTTTTGTACTTATGAGTTCCGTTGTGTGCCGACCATGATTGAAAACAATAAGAGCGCTAGCTTTCGGCTTCACCCAGTCTGAGGTCCGAGCTCAGATGACCCGATCGTGACAATCGCAGAGGTGCTCCTTTTACTCCCTAGCCGAATGATATGTCTCCAACGTATCTATAATTTTTGATTGTTCCATGCCATTATATTACTCGTTTTGGATCTTTATGGGCTTTACTTTACACATTTATATCATTTTTGGGACTAACCTACTAACCGGAGGCCCAGCCCGTATTGCTGTTTTTTGCCTATTTCAGTATTTCGAAGAAAGGGAATATCAAATGGAGTCCAAACGGAATGAAACCTTCGGGAGCGTGATTTTTGGAACGAACGTGATCCAGAGGACTTGGAGTGCAAGTCAAGAAGCAGCCGACACGGCCACGAGGGTGGAGGGTGCGCCCCCCTACTGGGCGCCCCCTATCTCGAGGGCCCCTCGGGCGGCCACCGACCTACTTCTTCCTCCTATATATACCCACGTACCCCGAGAACATCAGAACAAGCCACGAAAAACTATTTCCACCACCGTAACCTTCTATATCCGCGAGATCCTATCTTGGAGCCTTTGCCGGCGCTCCGCCAGAGGGGGAATCGACCACGGAGGGCTTCTACATCAACACCATAGCCCCTCCGATGAGTTGTGAGTAGTTTACCACAGACCTTCGGGTCCATAGTTATTAGCTAGATGGCTTCTTCTCTGTTTTTGGATCTCAATACCATGTTCTCCTCGATCTTCTTGGAGATCTATTTGATGTAACTCTTTTTGCGGTGTGTTTCTCAAGATCCGATGAATTGTGGGTTTATGATCAAGTTTATCTATGAGAAATATTTGAATCTCCTCTGAATTCTTTTATGTGTGATTAAGTTATCTTTGCAAGTCTCTTCGAAATATCAGTTTGGTTTGGCCTACTAGATTGATCTTTCTTGCAATGGGAGAAGTGCTTAGCTTTGGGTTCAATCTTGCGGTGTCCTTTCCCAGTGACAGCAGGGGCAGCAAGGCACGTATTGTATTGTTGCCATCGAGGATAAAAAGATGGGGTTTATATCATATTGCATGAGTTTATCCCTCTACATCATGTCATCTTTCTTAATGTGTTACTCTGTTCTTTATGAACTTAATACTCTAGATGCATGCTGGATAGCGGTCGATGTGTGGAGTAATAGTAGTAGATGCAGGCTAGAGTCGGTCTACTTGTCACGGACGTGATGCCTATATACATGATCATGTCTAGATAATCTCATAGTTATTCGCTTTTCTATCAATTGCTCGACAGTAATTTGTTCACCCACCATAATACTTATGCTATCTTGAGAGAAGCCACTAGTGAAACCTATGGCCCCCGGGTCTATCTTTTATCATATAAGCTTTCAATCTACTTTTTGTTTGCATCTTTACTTTTCCTATCTATATTATAAAATATCAAAAACATATTTATCTTATTATATTATCTCTACCAGATCTCACTTTTGCAAGTGGCCGTGAAGGGATTGATAACCCCTTTATTGTGTTGGTTGTGAGTTCTTTGTTTGTTTTGTAGGTGCGTGGGACTTTTGAGGAGCCTCCTACTGGATTGATACCTTGGTTCTCAAACTGAGGGAAATACTTACACTACTATTGTTGCATCACCCTTTCCTCTTCAAGGAAAACCAACGCAAGCTCAAGACGTAGCAAGAAGGATTTTTGGCGCCGTTGCCAGGGAGGTCTTCGCTCAAGTCAAGACATACCAAGTACCCATCACAAACTCATCTCCCTCGCATTTACATTTTTTGCCATTTGCCTCTCATTTTCCTCTCCCCACTTCACCCTTGCTATTTTATTCGCACTCTCTTTCCCAATCTCCTCTCTCTTTGGCTTGTCCTTTGTTTGCTCGTTGTCATGGCTAGTCCTCCTATCCTTGTTATTACTCCCGAACATGAAATTCTTAATTTTAAGCAAAGGGAGGGAGAAAATTTAAAAGATTCTTGGCATAGAATTTATAATGCTCAAAATAAATCTACTAGGAAGCTTTCTACTTCCGTTCTTCTTCGCAATTTTTATGTAGGCATTACTCCTTGGAATAGATGCATTCTTGATACCATTACCGGAGGGGATTTCTTGAGTAGCCATACGTTTGATGCTTATAATGTTATGCTAGATTTGTTTGGCCCACCACCTCTTTTGGTTAATGGAACGGTTTTAACTTTGGAACATGTGATGCAAAGGCTTGAAATTATTGAAAATAAAGTTGCCATTGTTGAGTTGATTGAAAATTTGGATAAAAAAATTCATAATCAAATTACCCAATATGGATCTAGGGTTGTTGTTACTTTGAATTTTTTTAAAGAGAAAGAACCTATAGTTAATGAAAGAATAGATGTGTTTACCAATTTAGGGTCGGTAAACTTGATGATATCATTACCAATTTAGGTCGGCATTTTCTTCCGTGAAAAACACTCCAAATCCTCCTACCAAAACTGCCAAATTTATCTATGTTCCTAAAAATAAGGGTGAATCTTCTAGTTAGGGAAATGCAGATCTCAAATCAATAAGTGTTCATCCCAATTGTCTCTCTATCATTAAGGAACCTTTTGCTACAAATGAATTTCTTGAATTCTTGCCTAAGGGCTTAATCATTGCTAAAAAGGGAGAAACCCCTAAAGATTATAAGTACTCTATTGAGGAATTGAGTGCCAAAGATGGCACTACTTAGATCTATCCTCGCTTTAATGCCTAGCTAGGGGCGTTAAACGATAGCGCTAGTTGGGAGGCAACCCAATTTTATTTATGTTTTTTTGTTTTTGTTTTTGTTTCTGTTTAGTAATAAATTTTGCATCTACCTTTTATTTAGATGTGTTTTTATGTTTTAATTAGTGTTTGTGCCAAGTAGAACCTATAGGATAACCTACGGTGATAGTTAATTTGATTATGCTGAAAAATAGAAACTTTGCGCGCATAAAATTAGTTTTGTTAATTCACAGAAACGTTATTTTGCGTTGATTCTTTTTTCTGTAGATCAATAGACACATTGCCCAGGACTTCCTAGTTTGGTAGGAGTTTTAGAGTTTAGAAGTATTCGAGAGTTACAGATTGCTACAGACTGTTCTGTTTTTGACAGATTCTGTTTTTCGTGTGTTGTTTGCTTACTTTGATGCATCTATTGCCAGTATTAAGTGGTATGAAGCATAGAGAACTTGGAATACAGTAGGTTTAACACCAATATAAATAAAGAATGAGTTCATTACAATACCTTATGTGGTGGTTTTTCTTTCTTTCACTAACGAAGCTTATGAGATTTCCTGTTGAGTTTTGTGTTGTGAAGTTTTCAAGTTTTGGGTAAAGATTTGATGGACTATGGAATAAGGAGTGGAAAGAGCCTAAGCTTGGGGATGCCCAAGGCACGCCAAGATATTCAAGAATAGCCAAAAGCCTAAGCTTGGGGATGCCCCCGGAAGGCCTCCCCTCTTTCGTCTTCGTTTATCGATAACTTTACTTGGAGCTATATTTTTATTCGCCACATGATATGTGTTTTGCTTGGAGCGTCTTGTATGATATTAGTATTTGCTTTTTAGTTTACCATAATCATCCTTGTTGTGCACACTTATCGGAGTAATGGGCCACCGGTAGCCTAACCCGAGTCCCTAGGCCTTTCAAGACTTTGGGCCGGCTTCGCCCCGAGAGACACCAGCAGGAAGCGCCGCCTTCCGGCGGCCGGCTAGCTCAACAGCTGGCTGCCCGAAAATGGCCGAGTACCAGCAGACGGCACCAAGACGGGCCGACTCCTAGCAGGCGGCCTACATAGAGGCCGGCTTCTAGCAGGCGGCCACCCGGCGCCCTCAGAGTCTGCGCCCCTCATCAAGAGGACAAGACAGGGTGAGGCTACAGTGTAGCCCCTTACCCCCGAATCCTCGGCTTGGTGTGGCTAAAGTGCCCCGTACAGGCAGAGATCTTCGCACGGCGCGGCACTGTTGCCACTTCCCTCTTGACGTCATTCCTGACAGGCGGAGCCCTGTTCCCACAACAGCCTGTCGGTACGGCCTGCAGGCGGTGGGCCCTACCAGGCAGTGAGAGCCCGGAAGATGGCGGAAGCCAGACCAACCGGATCTAAGGGAGGCCGACTTCCAGCAGGCGGCCAGTTCCTCCCTCGAGGCCCGTGCACCATTAACTAGATGGGGCGTGGTGTGGCTATAGTGATCTACCACCAGGCGGCGGGACGGTAACCATGCTCCCCTGACCAAGCCCGCGTCATTAGCATCACGGCTACAGTGATCAGCCACCAACCAGACCCGCCAACAGCGGGGGCGGCCTGTCGGCTCCGTACCAGACCAGGCGGCGGGCCCCAGCTGCCGGCGGAGAAGCCGGTGACCAGAGACACTGACAGCGGGGTCCGGCACCCAACTAGATTACCATTGTATCCCTGGGGGGTAGGCCTCAAACCCCCAGGACACCCATGCAAAGGGTTCCCAACCTGTTAGAACTAGCTTCCACCCTAGAGGAAGAAGAGAGCTAGTCCTGCCTCCTCTACCTCTAGCATACAGCTCGAGGAGCACCATTGTACTCACTAGTGCCTTAGTGATCATGCGGAGACCCCGCAGAGCAGGACTAGGGGTGTTATCTCCTAGGAGAGCCTCGAACCTGGGTAAAGTGCGTCGGCGTTCGTGTCTACGCCTCATCCCGCTTCCAGGCACCGGTGACATTCTACTCGCTCCCACCATGATAAGCCATCCTTTGGGATATGTCGCACCCAACCCCCGACATTTGGCGCCCACCTTGGGGCGAGGTGCACCATCATCCAGAGACCTGTTTTGGACGGGAACCTTGTTCCTTCCTGGCGAGCGCAGCCAGCCCAGCACGCCCGACGGCGTCAGCCTCGACACGCTGCACGACGCGGAGATCGCCTGCGCGGCGAGCTGCCTCGCCGACCTTGTTGGCGGGATCCGCCTCTCTGACAAGCCTGCATCCGACGTGGGCACCGACTGCCTTGACAGCCGCTTCGTCATCCTCCTCGACCAGCTTCATGTCGCCAGTGAGCCTGCTGTAGACTTGGAGTCTGTTGGCTCCACCGACCCGATGATCGCCGACTCCGACACGACGTCGCTTGACACATTCCCCACCAACATGGTGGTCTATGATGAGCCGCCTCCTCATGAGCACAACGGCGGGAGCACCGTCATGGAGGTGCTTGTCATCCATAGTAGCGAGCTCTCGGATGGAGGCGCTCGAGATCCGCTCGATGTCGCGCTGCGAGACTTGTCAGCGCCCATCCCAGAAGACGCAGACATTGAGACGCTGGAGGCACGCCGTGTCCATATCATCAAAAGCGCCAACCGACTGGCCAGCATGCGATGCCTCTCGGAAGCCTACCGGCGCGAGATGGACTGAGCCATTGGCGGCACGCCGGCTCCAGAGGGGCCTAGCCGCATCGGCTTGATCCGGCAGCATGGCGCGACTATCGCCAGCATATTCAGGACGGATCGCCCCGTCTACGCCACGCCTGCAGAAAACAGCCGAGCTTCCTAGGCGGTGACAGATGAGCTGGACAAGTATGAGGGCGACGAGCGTCGCCACATGACAAAGCGCGTCCAACAGCTCCTTGATGCAGCCGCCGAGCAGCATGAAGCCGGCTGCCATGCCGAAGCGCCCCTCCAGCGGAACGAGGAACCGCCTCCTCGCCAGGATCATGGCGCAACATCACGGACACCGACTGGTGGCGCCCGCGGTAGAAGAGGCAATGAGCCGGCTGCCAGCCATAGTCGGACTCACCTCTCCATCGAGCATGACGCAGACGGCCGCCCCCAAGCTGTGGAGCGACAAGGCACCCCGCTTCCCCCTCCGCCTCACGGGGAAAGGCATCCCACTCTGCCGCCTGTCATGCACCCAACACTCGGCGACCGCCTTGGCCACCGAGAAGGAGTCGGAGAGAACGACGCCCGCCATCGGATCGATCGCCTCAACCAATCCTTGGCGCTAGAAGAAGAAGATGCGTTGGGCCCACCCTGTTTCGGCCCATGAATCTGAGACGAGCCTTTCCCTCGAGGGTTCACGCTCCCAAGAGATACGCCCAAATACACCGGCTCCGTGAAGCTGGAGGACTGGCTAGTCGACTACTCCACCGCCGTCAACATAGCGAACGGCAACAAGCACGTTGCTGTGAAGTACGTCCCGCTCATGCTCCAGGGCACAGCCCGGATGTGGCTTAACAGCATGAAGCCCTGCAGCATCAACAACTGGGTTTATTTCACTGAAGCCTTCATTTGCAACTTCACTAGCACGTACAAGCGGCCTCCCAAGCCCCGTCAGGTCTCCTTGTGCGTCCAAGGGCCCAGCGAATTGACTCGCGACTATCTCAAGCGCTGGGCCGAGCTGCGCAACTCCTGCGAGGGCGTGCACGAGGTGCAGGCCATCGAATACTTCACCGTCGGGTGCCGAGAGGGCACCCTCCTCAAGCACTGGCTTCTCTGCGATGAGCCAAGGGAGATGGACTCCTGCCTCCTCCGCCTGCCGGCCCGCCGCCTCCTCCGCCTCAGTAGTCAGCTGTTTAGCCAATCGGCGCCATACAAGATGAGTATCCAGAGGAGCACGGAGCCTACATTGTGTTCACGAGTGTGGCCGACGATAGACGCAGCAGACGGCAGCAACAGCAAGAAGTACAAGCAGTGGAATCAGATACTCCAGAGTTCATGCATTGGTCTGAGAAGCCCATCAGTTGGAGCAGGGCTGACCACCCGGAGGTGATGCCCTCCTCCGGTTGTTATGCCCTGGTCTTAGATGCCACCTTCACAACAGAGAGGCGGGCAGCTCGTTTCTCTAGAGTCCTAATAGATGGCGGCAGCAGCATCAATATCATGTACATGACACAATGGAGAAATTGGGAATCAAGCAGAAGCAGCTTCGCCCCAGTCGGACTATATTCCACGGCATAGTCCCTGGCCTTTCCTGCTCACCAATCGGCAAGACCCAGATCGATGTTCTCTTCGGGGACAAAAATCACTTTCGCCGAGAGCCAGTCTGGTTTGAGGTGGTGGACCTTGAGAGCCCCTACCATGCGCTACTTGGCCGGCCTGCTCTGGCCAAGTTCATGGCGGTCCCCCACTATGATTACCTCAAGATTAAGATGTCGACTACCAAGGGAATCCTGACCATAGTTGCAGACTACAAGAAGTCGTCTGCCTGCGCAGCAGACAGCAGCCGGCTGGCCGAGTCCCTTGTGATTGCAGCTAAAAAGTGGCTTCTTGACCGGGTTGTGGCGATGGCAGGCAAGAAGCCAGAAATGTCACCCACCCCCAAGGAGTCGGAAGTTGAGGGCTCGTTCAAGCCAGCGAAAGAAACAAAGAAGACACCATTGGATCCGGAGCACCCGGAGAGGCACGCTGTCATAGGCGCAAACCTTGACAGCAAATATGAAAGCGAGCTCGTCGATTTCCTCCATGAGAATCGGGACATCTTTGCATGGTCTCCCAAAGACATGCCGGGTGTTCCAAGGGATTTCGCCGAGCACAAGTTACATGTCCGACCTGACGCCAAGCCGGTCAGGCAGCCCTTGCGCCGCCTGCCAGAAGAAAAGAGAAGAGTTGTTGGAGAAGAGATAGCCCGGCGTCTAGCAGCCGGCTTTATCATTCAAGTATTTTCCCAGAATGGTTGGCCAACCCAGTTCTTGTGCTGAAGAAGAATAAGCAGTGGCACATGTGTATTGATTATACCAACCTCAACAAATCTTGCCCCAAAGATCCCTTTGCTTTGCCAAGAATTGACCAAGTGATAGACTCCACGGCCGGATGCGAGCTGTTGAGTTTTCTGGATGCATACTCGGGGTTTCATCAGATCAAGCTGAACTCGGCCGATAGGCTGAAGACCGCCTTCATCATGCCATTCGGATCCTTCTGCTACCTGACCATGACGTTCGGCTTGAGAAATGTCGGCACCACGTTTCAGCGTTGCATGCAGAAGTGTCTCCCCAAGCAACTCGGTAGAAATGCCCATGTTTACGTGGACGATGTAGTCGTGAAGACGGACAAACGTGGCACGCTGCTGGAAGACCTCAAGGAGACATTTGAGAACCTGCGCCGACTTCAGATCAAGCTCAACCCAGAGAAATGCGTGTTCGGAGTACCAGCCGACCAGCTTCTCGACTTCCTGGTCTCAGAGTGCGGCATAGAGTTCAACCCTGTGAAGATCAAGTCCATTGAGAAGATGGAGGTGCCCACCCGACTGCTGGATGTGCAGAAGTTCACCGGATGCCTGGCATCAATCAGCCGTTTCATCAGTCAGCTGGGCGAGAAGGCTCTCCCCCTGTACCAGCTCATGAAGAAAACCACTTTTTTTGAGTAGAACGACAAGGCGGACGAAACTTTCCTCCAGCTCAAGAAGATGTTGACCACTCTGCCTATCCTGGCGGCCCCGACTGATAAAGATTCCATGCACCTCTACATCGCCACCACCAGTTGGGTGGTCAACACAGTCATAGTGGTAGAGCGCAAGGAGGAGGGCAGAGCATTGCCAATCCAGAGGCCGGTGTATTACTTGAGTGAAGTGTTGTCCGCCTCCAAGCAAAACTACCCCCACTATCAGAAGATGTGTTATGGCATGCACTTTCCCGCCAAGAAGCTGAAGCCCTACTTCCAAGAGCACCCAATTACTGTTGTCTGCACTGCTCCGCTTGCGGAGATCATTGGAAGCCGAGATTCTTCAGGCCGAGTGTCCAAATGGGCCATAGATCTGCCCCCCTACACCATCTACTACCAGCCTCGCACCGCCATCAAGTCACAAGCACTGGTCGACTTCCTCATCGACTGGGCTGAGATCCAGTACCTGCCGCCAGTGCCAGACTCCACCCATTGGCGGATGCACTTTGATGGTTCAAAGATGCACACCGGTCTGGGAGCTGGCATCGTCCTCACCTCTCCCAAAGGCGACAAGCTCAGATACGTACAGCGAATCCACTTTGCTGCCTCCAACAACATAGCTGAATATGAGGCACTCATACATGGGCTCCGGCTTGCCAAGGAACTCGGCATTTGCCAGATCTTGTGCTATGGTGACTCCGACTTGGTGGTCTAGCAGTCGTTAGGCGACTGGGACGCCAAGGATGCAAATATGGCAAGCTACCGCTTCCTCGTACAGCAACTCAGTGGATACTTTGAGGGGTGCGAGTTCCTTCATGTGCCAAGAAACAACAACGAGCAAGTAGATGCCCTGGCACAGATCGGATCCACCCGGCAAGCAATACCAGCCGGCGTCGCCCTACAGCGCCTCCTCAAGCCGTCTGTCAAACCGTCACCAGAATCCGACTCCATCTTCGTGTCGGCCCTCCCTGAAGCAGTCGGATCCGACTTGAGGGCCCTAGAAGCCAGCGCGGGGACTTTGGCAGGCGGCCCGAGGACTGCAGCCGTCGCACCCGGCCCAGGGACTTCACAGCCCGGCCCGGGGACTTCTCCGACTCAACAGGCGGCAGCTAACTCCAACCCGCCGCCTCCCAGCCCAACCGCCCTTATATAAGTTGCAGTCATGGCAGTCGAAGAAATAGCAACACCTTCATGGGCTCAACCCATCCTTAACTTTCTGGTGAACAAAGAGCTGCCGACTGATGAGATCCTAGCCCGATAAGTGCAATGACGGGCAGCAACATACACCATAGTCAACAAACAACTTGTGAGGCGCGGTGTCACTAGTGTGTACCAGCGCTGCATGGAGCCGGACCAGGGTCAAGCAATCCTCAAGGATATCCACCAAGGCGAATGTGGTCACCACGCGGCTTCAAGATCAGTTGTCGCCAAAGCTTTCCGCCATGGTTTCTTCTGGCCGACTACCCTAGAAGACGCCAAAGAGTTGGTCTAGAAGTGTAAAGGGTGCCAGAAGTTCCGCTCCAAGCCACACTTGCCGGCTTCTCCGCTCAAGACAATTCCCATTGCCTGGCCCTTTGCCGTCTGGGGGCTGGACATGGTGGGGTCATTCAAGACGGCTCGCGGCGGCATGACTCATTTGCTTGTCGATGTGGACAAATTCACCAAGTGGATAGAAGCAAAGCTAATCAAGAAGCTAAATGGGCCGACTACCGTGACTTTCATCACCGACATCACCACTCGGTATGGCATACCACACAACATCATCACCAACAACGGCACAAACTTTGCCAAAGGAGTCTTGGCCTGTTTCTATGCGACGCAGGGCATCCGACTAGACTTAGCGTCCGTTGCCCATCCGCAGTCAAACGGCCAAGTAGAGTGAGCAAACAGACTCATTTTGTCCGGCATCAAGCCCCGACTGGTCGAGCCTCTAGAGTGTTCGGCCGGCTGCTGGCTCGATGAGCTATCGACCGTCCTCTGGAGCCTGCGCATGACTCCGAACAAGTCAACCGGCTTCACGCCCTTCTTCCTCGTCTACGGTGCCGAAGCCGTCATCCCGACGGACATAGAATTTGACTCCCCACAAGTCACCATGTACACCGAGGCGGAGTCCAAATAAGCACGAGAGGACTGCGTCGATCTGCTGGAAGAGGGTCGGCTGTTGGCACTCAGCCGGTCCGCCATCTACCAGCAGAGTCTGCGCCGATACTACAACCACAAACTCAAGCCAAGATCCTTCCAAGAGGAAGACCTTGTGCTTCGGCTGATCCAGCGAACAGCCGCCCAACACAAGCTCTCGGCACCTCGGTAAGGCTCTTTCATCGTCAGCAAAGTGCTGGGCAACCGTTCTTACTACCTGATCGATGGTCAGAAGCCCAGAGCATGCAAAAGAGATGACTCAGGCAAGGAGACGGAGAGGCCATGGAACACAAACGTCCTCCAAAGATTTTACAGTTAAAAGCAGTATGTATCACGCCACCTTTTGTATTAAGTACGAAGACTCCGGGTCCCCCGAGAAGAGCTCGGGGACTACCCTCTTTTATCTATATGATAAGAATTATGCCTATGAATGTGTTGTTTCATTATTTCGCCTGGCACCGGGTTCGACTAGTCGGCCCGGAGGCTCGCCGCCTTCTGCTATGTGCCGTCTCCTGCAGTCGAACAAGTAGTGTGTCAGCACCAAAAAACTCCGCATGTCAGAAGCCGCAGCTTGCAGAGCGACTGTACGGTGGATAGGGGTTACAAAGCGATGCCCACATGAAAAATGGCTAAGAAAAATGCGCATATAGCTAGGGCCGGCATCCCGCCTCTTCGGCCGGCTGTCGAGCAGCCGGCCAGTCGGCTTCTGCTAACTTGCCGACACTCCAAATGGCTAAGTACTTGCCCTCCCACAAGTATCTAAGTACTCAACCCAGCCGCAGTCCGCAGAGCGGCTGTTTGGGCTGGCAAGAGGGTAGCCAAGGGAGGGCGGCAAAGGAAAAAAGCAAGGAGCAGAAAGCAGTCAGAAGTCGACAAACAAAACATAATTTGTGACAAATGATATTTACATAGCAAAAGGCCCATTGGCCAGCATCAAACAGAGTTTGATATACACCCCCGGGTGGAATTGCGCAAATTTAATCAAAGCTTGTCGAGACTAATAAGCAGAAAAATAAAAGACAACAGCCTAAGAAGCGGCAGAGGGTTCTGGTTGGACGGTGGAGTCGGCGGCGCCGGTTGGAGCAGCAGAGGGTTCCGGCTGGATGGTGGAGTCGGTGGCACCGGTCGGAGCAGCGGACGACTGGACGGTAGAGTTGGTGGTGCCAGTCGGTGGAACGGGCGGTTGGTCGGTCTCCGCCTGGTCGCCTCCAGCAACAGTCGGCGCACTTAAGCGCGGATCGTTGCTCGAGGCACGGTCAGGTTGAGGCTGGCCATCCGCTCCGACCTCCGGCGCGTCCTCCTCGCTTTCCTCGTCCTCCGCCTCCTCCCCTTCATCGCTGGAATCAATCACCTCGGCCGAGTCATTGCTGTCCTCCGGGTTCAGCCCGAACCACTCTAGCGGCGCCTCGACGCCTTCGTCAACCAATCTCGGAGGGGCTCTCGCCCCTCCCACACCATGGGAGCCAAGGACCAGAGGGGAAACCCTTTTCCCATCTAGGTAGGAGGTCAAGTAAGAAGAAGAAGAAGGGGGGCTCTCTCCCCCTTGCTTCCGGTGGCGCCGGAGCGCTGCCGGGGGCCATCATCATCACCGCGATCTTCACCAACAACTTCACCGCCTTCATCACCAACTCTTCCCCCCTCTATGCAGCGGTGTAACCCCTCTCTTACCCGCTGTAATCTCAACTTAAACATGGTGCTCAATGTTATATATTATTTCCCAATGATTTATGGCTATCTTATGATGTTTGAGTAGATCCATTTTGTCCTATGGGTTAATTGACGATCATGATTGGTTTTAGTTGTATGTTTTATTATTGGTGTTGTCCTATGGTGCTCTCCGTGTCGCACAAGCGTGAGGGATCCCTGCTGTAGGGTTTGCAATATGTTTATGATTTGCTTATGGTGGGTGGCGTGAGTGAATAGAAGCACAGACCCGAGTAAGTAGGTTCTTTGCATATGGGATAACGGGGACTTGATACGTTAATGCTATGGTTGGGTTTTACCTTAATGAATCTTTAGTAGTTGCGGATGCTTGCTAGAGTTCCAATCATAAGTGCATATGATCCAAGAAGAGAAAGTATGTTAGCTTATGCCTCTCCCTCAAATAAAATTGCAATAGTGATTACCAGTCTAGTTGTCGATTGCCTTGGACAAATAACTTTCTCGTAACAAAAAGCTCTCTACTACTACTTACTTTATTGCTTCTTTATCTAAACAGCCCCTAATTTTTGTTTACGCGTTCTTTATTATCTTGCAAAGCTATCCAACAACACCTATAAAGTACTTCTAGTTTCATACTTGTTCTAGGTAAAGCGAATGTCAAGCGTGCGTAGAGTCGTATCAGTGGCCGATAGGACTTGAGAGAGTATTTGTTCTACCTTTAGATCCTCGTTAGGTTCGACACTCTTACTTACACTACAAAAAAAATACACTTCCGCGATGATACGTGTTTGTCACAGTAGGTCGTGTTTTTTGTCATGCATGTACATCCATGACGATTTTATGACAGAATCAAGATAGTCATAGATGTGCTGTCGTAGAAGTGTTCCATGACATTACCAAAATTATCACCATGGAAGTGTCCACTTCCATGACGATAAATCGCGCGTCACAGAAGTGCTTTTGTCAAGGGTGACCGACACGTGGCATCCACCGTAACGGAACGCCGTTAAGCTATCGGGTTGGGTTTTGGATCCGATAACCCGTTAACAGCCCGGACCAATGGGAAATTTCCACGTGTAAAATTCTGATTGGCCGAAGGGAACACCTGTCAGCTCGTCAGTGGGCCAGATCTCGCCCGTCCATTGGTGGAGACATGCCTATGATACGTCGACACGTGGCTGGGCCTAACAGAGGCCCATATAGGTTAAAAGGCCGGCCCAGTCAAAGGCCCGTAGTAATTAATCAGGTACTAGTGGGCCAGCCCAATAACGGCCTGCTTAATAAAGGCCCATTTACGGCCCGAAGCCAGATCTGGTCCATTAATTATTCGGCCAAAATTTGGGCCCATTTACGGCTTGAAGCCCGATCTGGCCCGTTAATTGTTCACCCAATAATTGGGCCCATTTGCGGATCGAAGCAAGATCTGGCCCATTAGTTGTTTGCCGAATATTTGGGCCCAACTACGGCCCATTGACTTTCGGCCTATTAGAGGCCTGATGTAGACATGGGCCCATTTCAGCCCGGTGTGACTTTCGGCCTGGGAATGGCCCGTGCTGCATGGGCCATATATGGTCCGACGGGACATCGGGCCCACTAACGGCCCGTGCTAAAGGTGGCAACAGTTAAGCCCAATGTGACTTTGGGCCTGTTAAAGGCCTGCCGCGTAATTCGGCCCGTTGATGCCTGTACTAATCTTTCGGCCTCTTAAAGGCCCATGATATCAGTGGGCCAACTAAGGCCCGAGATATGTTTTGGCCTGGTAACGGCCCGTGAGCTAACTGGGCCCTAAATGGCCCGGTCTACATTTCAGCCTGCTGAAGGCCCGTCGATGACTAGTGAAAATTGAGGCCCAACATGCATTTTGGCCTGCTAAAGGCCCGTGGTTTCATCTCGGCAGTAACAGGCAAGTACAATATTCAGCATGTTAATGGCCCAACGCTACGTGGGCCAAACTAAGTGCTGGATCGACAAAAGGCCCAACTAAAATATAGGCCGGTGTAAGTTTGGGCATGGCGCAATGTGTGAAGGCCCCAATCATTCGGGCCCAAGAAAGATGCAGGCCGGCCCAATTATGGCCCACTAAAAACCAGGCCCGTTAGAGTCAAATGTTTCGGCCCGGTCGACTACATCTGATTTTTTTTCAGATAGCGAATGAAGGCAGTAACTAGTAGGAATTAAGAACAAACCTACTCTATACAATAAAGAAATTACGGCGTAGTAACTAAGAATAAACCTACACTATACAATAAAGGATTTAAGGTATATTACATCCACTGGGCATCGAAGTTCACCACCAGTGATCATAAAGCGCAACGAAGAAGCAGATTACAAAAATTGGGCACCATTGTAGCGTTACAAAATAATACTGAACCGAGACCACTTCCAAGACAGTTCAAGAAAGGTTAGCCTTGCGGGGGAACTGCTGCGCAAGCTGCTGAGCAAGGCTGTGAGACCGGCCTAGCATGTCGGTCATAGCTTCCAGGTGTAGCTGTTTAGCGATGAGGTTCTCATTGGTGTTCTCCGCAATCTTTCTTAGAGATAGGACTTCAAGTCAAAGTTGAGTTGCAGAATGCCTTTCTGCTAGAACTTGGGACTGAAGAAGTCGAACTGATTCAGACAACGAATTATGTGAGCTTGTCTGGCTGCTAGTCTCAAGTAACTTGAACACTGCATCAAGACAAGACTTTGTGGTTGTCTCACTATCTTCAAGATGTTTTGCCTTCTTTGCTGCAATATATGTTGGGTTTGTCTCACAGCCTTCAGCAGGCTTATGCATGCCATCAGGCATATCACCCTGAAACAAAGCAGAGAGTTGACAGGTTTTGCATGTGTATAAACAAAGATGATAATTGTGTTGTCAATTCCATCCAATTTCAAATTAGAAAATAAAGAGTAAGTTCAAATTATCAATAGCATAATTTGGCATTATTCATAATGCGGGGAGCTTCACCACACTACTGGATTACCATGTCAACATAACAAGCATAGATGAAGGGAAATAAAATCATTGTATCTATTTTGGATAATGTGCATGGCATGTTGTTCATATCATCAGCCACATCAATAAGATAAAACAGGAGATGACAAGGTGCAAACGTGGGCTGCTTCACCACACACTGGATTATAGATCCACAAAAACAAGCATACATATAGGGAGTATTAAGTAATGTGCATGGTATGAATAAGGAATTTGGTTTTACAAGTAAAACTTAGAACTTATGGTTCTCGAACACATTTTGGTAGAAACAGCAAACTAAACAGCAGTAAACGATAGGGAGTATGAGAAAATTAAACAGCAGTTGAGGATAAAGGCTTTAGAAGGACTGACTTACATTAACAGTTAACACCGGCTTTATAATGCCCTTCTCCATGTCAAGGGAAGGATAACTCAAGAATTTCAGCACAAAATCTTCTTCATAAGCATTGCATGTACTCTACATTTTATAGAGAGTAATTATAGATATGATAATACTGGAAGGGGTAGAGGATAATGAAGATAAGATGTAGATTGATGCTACATAATCAACTACCAATCCCTGGAAGTACAAGCGTTACAGGAAAAAATGTACTGACAAGAGCAATGGGCTACACTTCTGCACTGGCATTGTCTGTATTCTACTTGTTGGTAAGATTAAATATAGATCTGATCTTTTTTAGTAAATGGTGGGCGGGGGAGATAAGATGCAGAATGCTACACAATGAACCAATCCCTCTTCCTATAATACAAGAGCGTTTTGAACACTCGTGTACTGTACAAAACGTTCTTATATTATGGGACGGAGGGAGTAGCTGTTAATGTAAGTACAGTGATAGACCACGTTCAGTCCTTACAAGAGGACTGCAGAGCTAAAACTCTTCAAAAGCATTGGGTTAATTCTAAATTTATGTAAGAGTCCATACGGATCTTATAATGTCCACCAAATGGGCGATTACAAGGCTAACATGTGCAGTGATGCTACATAATCAAACAACTATGAAAGTAAGTATGGTCATACAGGGCAAGAGGTACTCACAAGAGCAATGCAGTGTGTAGTATAGTTGCGAGATTTCGTGGTCCCTTGAGAATGAATGTTCTTCTGCTAACAGTTCTCGTACAAGTGAGACATTAAGGCAAATGCAGAAATGTAGTTCAAATTGTGATGTGATATCATAGACAGTACCTTACGCTGCAGCCGAGACCAATGTGTAACAAGATTATTCCAGTCACCATCGGATAAATGTAGCACCGGAGACTTTATAGAAATTTCGTTCAGAGGCTTGCCATCTAAGTGCGCTTGCCTTAGGTAGGAACAATACTTCATCAACGAGTGCTTGAAAAGCGCAACCAACCCTTGCTCGTCTTCACAATCCAGTTTGCTCCTCGCCTATTTAAAAGAATGAAGTCTTGTGTCTTCTGTCAGCAGAAACATATGCAGTAATGACCATGAATAACATTAGTACATTACTTACGCGTAAGTTGCGGAGGAAGACTAGAAATTGTTCTGTGTCTGCGGTATAATCTTTCCATGAAGGAAAGATGCGCACAAAGTTCCTGACAACAAAATAAGCTTCATCTTCTAAACTGGGAAGAAATGGAACAGGGGTCCTATTTGCTGCAATTGGGGCTCTCTCTGGTTCAAAAAGGGATTTGGCAACTGGATTTGGTGTACTCTTTGCTAGAATGGGGGGTTTTGCGTCGTAGAGCTGGTGCTATGTCAACTGGCATAATCATACTGTTTGGGGCAGTTGGGGTCTGTTGAGTTGGGGCATCAGAAATGACCAGTGTAGTAGGGCTAGAGTATGCTAGAGTTGGGGTGTTTTGTGGGTCAGGTGATATTGCAACTACACCTAATGGGCTATTTGATTTATCAGTTGCCACTACCTTTTCCAAATGCTTTGCTTGTGCTCCTCCACAATCAGCAATCGCCCTCTTCCTTTTGAACGTCTGATACACAAGAACAACATTTGAATGGATAAATATGGTATGATGACAGATGGAATATGTACTGAAAATGGATAGGCAGGGTGTATTCACATACACGATGTGTAAACTAAGCTAATGGCAGTTCAACAAAGTAGAAGCAATGCAAAGCATCAGTTGCAAGATATGTGCGAGCAATGTAACCTTGGAAAGTTAGAGCAAGTACCTTGATGGGTGAATAAGATAGGGCATCTTCCTCTGACTCCTCCACTAGGGAGCTACATTCACTTAGGTCTCCCTCTAGCTCAGAATCACCGTTAGGATCATATTCTGAGCATGAATCTGTAGGTGGAGAGCGTTTACATTGCATTGCATCCAGACTTGATTTCAGTCCTTTAATGCCAAGTTTGACAGCCATGGCATTGTTCTGCTTTATTCTTTTCATGCGCGCAAGCTCATAATCATTATGATGCTGTTCAGAATCCGAGATTCATGAAAACATAAAAGGTAGTCAGATTATCTATGGAATGCATTGCGGATTCAACTCGAAGAGTGTCTCCCTATAAACCCCTGCATATGCAAAGTTCACCCCCCCCCAACCATGCTGACCAGACCACACACAGAAATACAAACCCCTTATGTCTCTATAATAGGCAGGCACACATTTCAAAACTGAAGTAGGAACATTAGAATCATATGAAATTTGCATTTGAACAATTAAACTGAGCAATTATGAGTGGCATAATGTTTAGCTTCAAGGGTGGAGTGTTGGTAGTGTGACACGAAGCAAGTAGGCAGATTGTATTCCATGTAAAAGATCGAAACCTATGTAAAAGCAGGAAATGACACTTTCTTCTATACAATGCAGTGTTCGTTGCCCACACATGATGGAAGAGATCACATAGAGAAATACTATTCACTCATGTCTACGGTTCCATATTTTAAAAATAGGGTGGTCCACCCTAAAAGAATATTGACAACAAATATGACAAGGCAAGCATAGATGTAGTGAATCAATCATTTACTTGTGAGATTACTAGGACAAGTATGCAGAATTGTAACTACAGTAAGAGACCGTCCAAAATCTGAATGAAGAAGTTTGTCTAGCACTTATTGTTTGCAACTAATCGACGTGAATAATTGGATATTATATCGAATGAGTAAGAAAGATAAGTAAAATTGTCAACAAACCTGACTTGCAGTAGTAATCTGGGTCAATGTCACTATGACCAACAATCCAAAATGACTAGTGTCTGTTCCGATGGCCGGAATTTTGAAAACCTTGTGAACTTTAGAGGTACTAAAGATTGCCGAAATACATCTGAACCAGTAAGTGTAGGTAGCACTGAGCACACAACAAACCCTAATGACAGTCCTGCCTAATGAGTAATGAATCAATTAGAAAATGGGTGATGAGGAGTGGCTGCTGAGTGTTGAGGACGTATCTCAGGATAAATCAGGTTGGCTTGGTGGGTGCTACACGCCTGAGCCCTGAACGGACTGGGAAGGTAGGCACGGCGGCGCACCCGGGCAGCGGTGATGCTGTTGGGCGAGCGGCTCCTAGCCTCCTGTTAGTCCGGCGTCTCCTCCTAGAGTCATGCCGACCAGGGACGGCAAGTCGCCGGTGAGGCAGGCGGTTGGGGGCGAGTAGAGATCGGAAGGGCACAACAGAACAGAGGGGAATCGGGGCCTGGGACGACCCAAAATCCTAGGGTGGGCCGGCCCACCGTGGGCACCCTATAGAGATACACACCCGAGCGGCGAACATGCATTTTTGAAACTAATTTAGGAACATTTAGCTGACCAATTAAACAACTCTGTTTTAATAATATCATATTCGTATTTGAACAACTAAGCTTGTTTAGCTTGATGGGTGGAGCAGTGTTATTATGACACGAAGCACGTATTCTGATCGTATAGTGATCATAAAAGGGGGAAACTCTAAGCATATTTTTTTAGCAAAAGAGGGTTTCCCCTCCGATTTCTATTAAAGAAACCACCACAGAACCAACATGATCAATTAAACCCTAAGCATGATCAGTTAAACCATATTATGCCTGTGCCATGGCAGATTTGAAGCTGCAAACCGAAGAAATGATATTTAGCATCCATTGTTTGCTTCGAACTAAGAACTAAATTCTAAGAGCTGAGAAGAAAGTAGAGTAACCAAGTTAAGATCTATTTTCTGGTTGAGATCAAAAAGTTGAGGAGATATGAAGTACCACCTCTCTTGCGGCGCAGTGTAGGCATCCGGCGGGCGATGGCTGTCGGTGGCGTTGAAGCAGATCTGCGACGGTAGACGGGTGCATCGGGGGATATGTCCTGTTGCGGTGGAAGAGTAGGTCGTGTGAAAGGCCCCGACAAAGAGGACGACGGCACCGATGAAGCGAGAGGACGCGATGCAAGGCTATTGGTCTGTCGCCATGGATGAGAAACGGCCATCTCTAGCAGTGGACGATGCGGTCTTGGTAGGCGCTCCGGCATGGTGGAGGACGGTGGCGATGGATGTGGTGGAGAAAGGCGGCGATGGATGGGGTGGAGAACGGAGGCTAGTGTGGGGATGGGGTGTTCTAGCGCGGACGGTGTATGAATCAAAAAATGGAGGGAGAGGTACGGGGAACCATGTTTTTGGGACGAGCTGTCTGAAATATGGGAAAGTTACGAACTTAGCCCCCGTTTAAAATTTGGACGTCTCGTCGGTTGGGGATAGGACGGTAATCTCGCATCTCGCCAATATTTGCCCAGAGTGATTTCGGGCGAGGAGAGGGTGGTTGGCGCCCATGGTTGGCGCCCACGGTGTATGAACGGGGCTGACAGGTAGGGCGGTTGTGTCACGTCTGAGTGAAGTTACAAACCTACCCCTATTGAAAATATTTGTCTACATCGATTTCGGCCGAGTCGAGTTTGTTTTGCCGCCCACCATGTATGAATGGGGAATGGAGGGAGAAATAGAGGTCTTTCGGACGAGCTTGAATCAAATGTGTTTTGCCGCCCATGTTTGACGCCCACCGTGTCGGAATGGGCTCAGAGGCGGTCGTGTCACGTCTAATTGAAGTTACTGACCTACCCCTATTTAGAGCAGTGGAAATCGGGCCGATGGATTGTCCGTGTAATGGGTAGACAATAATTTCCATCTCCCAAACACTTGGCTTCGGGAAGCTGACATGGGAGTGGACATTTTGCCGCTTCTTTCGAATTTTGGGACAATAAGCATCCATGTTTACCCTGGCAACTAAATTCAAATCCATATTGTATTCCTATATCAATCTTTATAAATCATTCTACATGTTTTTATATATCTTCAAAAGGACGACAAAGATGTATTCCACTATCATATATGAATATGGTTTACAAATGTCGATACTCAAATTCAGAAGCTAGAATCCAGTTTAAGGTGAATTCGAATATTTGGAACACTTCATGTCCAACTCAAATGTCACACGCAGCATAATGTGTACTCCCATTTAGATATGTACACAAGCGATGTATCAAGATTCAAATACCGAGTCAATCAACGAAGAATGTACAGAACTAGCAGACATATAAACACTTATAGAGTATATGGATCAATAATATCAACTAACATACATAAGCCAGGCCGCTGTACTTTTTTTTGGCTACAACAACATCCTTTTTTTAGCCAGCATCTTGGCCCTTTCCGATGCTGCCACTTATGGTCCATCTATACTACTACTATTGCTGAATGCACATTCAGCCCGATTGGCATATTTGTCGGTCTGGCACGGCAATCCAAATGAAATGTCTCCGAGTCTTAACAATTAATACAGACTTGTGCTCAAATAAAATTACAAACCAAAAAACCAAAAAAAATTATTACAAGATCTCTAAAACAAATGGTTTGATTGATTACAAGAACATACAACACAAAGGTTATTCAATGATGGAAAGAACATTTCACCTATGATTTACCAAGTAGGAATTTAATTTCCTTTTTTCCTTCAGGACCTTAACAATCTGGTCAGCCTCACCTTGCTTCATTTTGAAAACCACCAAATATTTAATGGTTGTCTTGAGTACTGCTCGTGATTGTGCTGTTTGCTTCCTCAACATGTTAACTTCATCTCTAAGTGCAGAAGCAGAATCTCTTTCTACCACTAGTTTAGCCTCTAGAGCATCAGCAGTTGGCAATTCATAATGCATGATTGGGCCGGTGCCACTACTGTGGGATGATGCAACGTCCAGGGTGACCTCGCTCTTTGATCTTGGGCTAACCTGTTTTGCCATTAAAGTTCCGATTGGATTCAGAAAAGTTGAAGTTAGCAAAACATCTCAACTGGGAGTTATAACAGCAAACCAGTTAAACAAACAAGGAATTAAAGAGTTTCAATTGGATGCTGAAAAGTAGTTATTAACATCATTGTAACCCGTTGCAGCAGCAGCAAAGCAGTTAAGCAAACAAGTAGATATTTGAGTTAAGGAAAACAGGTAATTCTTAACAGTAAGTATCAAACACATATCTAGGCGCAGTTTACAATATGATTAACAGGCTGTGGCATTATGTAATCAGTAGCAAACTAAATTAAGCCAAGCAACGTAATTGAACAATTTTGCAATAAGTGGCTAACTAAAATTCTGAGAAGCAGGTAACTGAACTTACGCTAGTTCTTTGTACAGGCACACTACAACTTCTTTTTCGCTTACAAGGTTGTACGAAGGAGTCCATGGCATTAATTGCTTGGATACACAGTCCCAATACTTCTTTCTTCCCACACTGCATTGGTAAGTCGAATGGTTAATCTGGTCAGATGGTGCGTCCTTGATATGTTATATGAGGACGTGTACTCAGACTAGTTGTAGCCACACACATCACACTGGCTTTTACTATATATTTCATGCAATTACTTTTGGCATACCAAGATCTAAGCAATCTACAATAGGATGAAAAGACTGGAATCCTTCACATTATTGGCGAACTCAGTTCATAGAAACAAGCAATTCAACCATTCTGTGGGTAAATCAAAAGCGCCACTGGAATATTTTTTACTACCCAATCATACACGCAAAAAGGGGCGACGCCACCATAGGAGCTGGTATGGGCGACCGCCTCATGTAGCTGGAAAGTATGCACCTAGTTTGAGTCGTCCTGGTTGGCCCAGGCTAGTTTTGTTTGTCCCAACGCACGAGCAGGCAATGTAAAAAATGAAGAAAAATGTTTCAATTTGGATGGGCCAATAACATAAGTGCAAGGCAGGCCCTATAGCAGGCTCGCGGCCCAAACGAGCGCCTCCCATATCAATCGACAACAGGAAATATCTCAATTGATTCGCTCCAGCCTCCAGTCTGGTTCGCACCTAACCTAGCCGCCGCTGGACAGACCGACACAGCACTTCCTCGCACCCTCGTTGGAGGGCGGTCGCCGGGCTTCAAGCAAACGGAAGAACAAGAAGATGAAGATCCAACCCTGGGTGTAGCCTGCGTGGGAGGCAGCGGCGGCAGCGAGGGCATGGCATCGAGCTTGCGCAAACGGACAGTCGCAGCTTGCAAGAGTAGCATGCGCAATGAGCAGGTACATCACATCCTTGATTATATCTAATTCAACTCTTCAATTTCTGGACAATAGTTAAACCTGACGGTGTTGTAAAACTGCTTGTATGTAGGGAATCTATGAGAAAATGAAACCAATTTCTACTTATTTTATAACTCCCCCAATCAATACTAAACTGACTGAATCTGATGTATCTAATCAAGTTTCCGATGCAAACATACAAGCTCATGTTGTTCTTGAGCCTGAAGTGTCTAATGAACGGTCTGCTGATGAAGGATTTGATGCAAACATTTTACATGCTCCTGGTGATGAACATATAGTGTCTAATGAGGGATCTAATGCAAGCATTTTGCAAGCTCATTGAAGGATTTAGTGTCTAATGATGATCTGCTATGTTGAGAGAGACAGAGATTTCCAGGCATTGATGACAAGCAAATTATAGTGCATTTTCATAGCTTGAGGAAACGTCGAGGCCATCTACCAGAGAGTCCCCGTATCATGACAACATAGCATAAATACTTTTCTAATCTGTTGTTTGAAACTATTAGCATACTTGTGCAGGATAGATATATTGATATGCAGTTTGCGCACTGGTTATAGGTGCAATTACACTTCGATATTTTCAGCCAGAGACGAATAATTCAAGCAGGTACAGACCATGTTTGTAGTCCTTTACACCATGTTGCATTTTGTGTTTTTTGGTGCTTGCATCATTTAGTGTTTATAATCTGAACTACTTTGGATCATTAGCTGGTTTTCAAAGTGCATGTAGCTTCACATTTCTCAAGTTATGTTGATTTCCAGAGTGCAAGTGCCTTCGTATTTTTTAAGTTAAATGTTCGCCCCTGGTAACTTGAATTCGTGGATCCGCCACTGCACACAAATCATACACGAATGCCAGTACGAATTAACTGAAATGCAGGGACTTACGCTAGCTCGTTGTACAGGCTCACTGCAGCTCTGCTTGCGCTTGGGATGTTCCATGTACAACTCCATGTTACCACTTGCTTGGATGTGCAGGCCTTGTGCTCCTTGCATCCCCCTCTGCATTTTTGACACGGTGAATGGTTGATCAAATAAGAGGAATCGACCTTGATGTTGTACCGGAGGACAGATACTTACAAGGTTATACGGGTGTGCAGGATGTGTACCAGATCCCGTAGCACCGTCATGCTTCGCTAAAAATGGATTTGCTTGTTTCACATGATATCTCCAGAAGAAATAAGAGTTAAAGTCAGAGTTGCATAGGCGTGTAAGCTAAGAGAGCAGTGAAAGGATATCCAAACATCGTCGGAACAGTGCACAAGGGAGTGATGTGTGGATACCTAGTTCGGGCCAGCGTTTGGGCATGCTCGCCTAGCTAGAGTGCGGGTCACTTCAGAGCCGTTGAGGGTGATGCACTGGCGTTGGCTGGCCACGCACGGATGTAGATCTTGAGTGGCAGCGGAGCGCTACAATGCGGTGGACGAGACCGTTGGTGAAGCCCCAACGGCCTCGGGGGGTGGAGGTGCAACGATGTGCTCGGTGAAGTAGCCCGATGAGCTGGGAGACGGCGTCGGTGAAGCGCACCTGATGCGGTGGAACTCCGTGTTTGTGAGGCACGTCGGTTGTGGCGGTCGACGTTATCGGTGGACCACCCGGTGCGGTGGACGAGGGCGTAGATGAGGTAGCTCCGGTGCGGTGGTGAAGCGCGACCGTCGTCTTCGTCGTTGTTGTCCAGCACAGAGGTGGGGAAAGAGACGAGACGAGGGGCGATTCGAACTTTGCTTGGGTTGGGGGCGAATTAGGGATTTGAGCAATCTGGGCGCGGAAGGGGACTCTGGAGAAGAGAGATTTTGCAGGGCTGGAATTGG
>NC_041385.1:507502756-507520663 GCF_002162155.2 Triticum dicoccoides
GGAGGGACGAGGGAGGGAGTGGGGGAGGGAGGGACGAAGGAGGGGGTGGGTGGCTGGGTGCTACGTGTCCGTCCGACACACGCGACCACCCCGAGAGGACTATGCTTCGGTGCCTTAACGCACCTGCCTTTGTGTCCATGACATGTGGGCCCAACAGGTGGCTGGCCCACATGTCAGTGACCCAAAGGCAGGTGCCTTTAAGGCACCGAAGCAGCGTCCACCCCGACACGACCCTGGTCTGCCTGGTGCGCCTACATTTGAGAATGCAAATGAATCTTCTTTCATTTGCAAACGAATCTGTATGTATTACCATGCCCGTGTTTTCCTTGCAATAATTAGTCATTCAAAATGAGATACTCCCTCCGTTCACTTTTGTAAGTTGTTTCAGACAACTTAAAATGAATTGTTTTGCACATTGTCTGAAATGTCTTCAAGGTCTTATAAAAGTGAACAGATGGGGTACTATAAATTAATTAATGAGGAGTTATTTGAAAAAAAATCGAAACAGTATCCATGCTAACGTGGATTAGAGTGTGTGTCACACAATTAGTTATTTGAATTAGTGTGTGTGTCACGTAGAGATCTCCAATTCTAACGTGGATTTGACATTTCACTGTATCCATGCTACTTTTTTAATACGAATTCATATGTATATGATGAACACCATGGTAGTCAGAAAACTTTTGGATGGATTCAAACATATGACCTAACAAAAAGCACAACAAATTGAGTCAATGTCAACTTTCCGAAACTTAGTATGGCACGAATTCGAAATAATTACTCATATGCATGGTCCTCAGTTCAAATCTTACAAGGTACACCAAATTGAAACATCGATGTTAAGTCTCTTACTATGTACATTCAACCCCCCCCCCCCCGCACAAGCTACATACTTCCTGTATCGGTCAATCTTCCTCTCCTAACCACCTTAGGAAGCTATCGGTTTCCAACACACGCTCATTCTTTCTCTCCATGTTTCGATCTCTAAGTCTCTCAACTACACAACCCCTTTTTCCACCCTGTTACCAAATGTATTTACCTCACACACCCACCATTGCACCCCATGCTGAGCTCTCTCTCTCTCTCTTCCCTCTCCCTCTCACCCTCTCGCGCTAAATACATGCATTGCCTATCTAGCCCCCCCCCCAACCTCTCATGCGCATGCACACACTTTGTATATCTAGGTCACTCCCTCGAGACTGTCTCACTCTTTCTTCCGCACGGCGGGCCACACTCGCTCAATCTTGCTCTCTTTATCTGAGTCTCGTTTAACCTAATTTTCTTTCACACACAAATGATATATCTCCCCATTCGGGCCTCGATCGACACACTATATACTCTCTCATGCAGATTGTCTATCTAGGTCAGTCCATCCAAGCCGCTGCCACTCTTTCGACCTCATGGCGGGCCACGCTCACTCAATCTCTCTCTCTCTCTCTCTCTCTCTCTCTGTGTGTGTGTGTGTGTGTGTGTGTGTGTGTGTGTGTGCGTGTGTGTGTTATGTCTCGATTGACCTCGCTCTTTCTCGGACAAAAACGATATATCACCATGTTTGAGCCCAATTCAACCTATTCACATTGTATACTCTCTCACACACATTGTCTATCTAGGTCACTATCTCCAACCCGTCTCACTCATTCAATCGCACGACGACCCTATGTGATCGATTGACCTTGCTTCCTCCCACGCAGAAAATATATCTACACGTCTGTGACTGGATCATCTCTCAAGCTCTATCTTACAGCTCTCACCCTTGCCAAAAGCTCAATCGGACAATATCTCTCCAGAGCATATATATATGTTCAATGAATGTCGGACCACACTCACTTTGTCTCTCTATCTGTATGTCTCTCGATTGACCTCGCTTTCTCACACCGTATCTTCCACGCATTGAAGCTACTACCTCTCCATCCCTCGCAAAGCCGGAGCTATTTACATTGCGAGGGGCACTCCAACATTGGATTAATTTGTGTAGGCATTTATTCTGGTCGGTTTAGATTATATTTTCGTAGCATTCGGCCCACAACTACTCCAAACACCGTTGCAACCCCTGCAACTCGCCTAGTTGATTTCCCTCTGGCTCATTCATCGCTCTCTCGCACGTCCTTTCTCGCCTTCAACGTCGCACCATGGTATTATAGCAAAAAACTATGTTGTTCTCTTTAATTATTATAAATAAGCTACAAAGCTACACACCGATAGTCCACTTGGAATGGAACAAATTTCGACCCACAAATTAAAGTGCTACAAACTACACACGGAGGGGCCCACATGTCATGAAACAAATTTGGACCCATATACAAATTAAAATTTAAAGGACGAGGATCGAACATGCGACCGGGCCTTCAAGCTGCACGTCAATAGGCAACATAAGTGGAACATCATGTTTGTTGTACCCCCCTTTGTTCACATAATGTTTTTATATTACCACAACCTATTTAATGGATAACATGTAATATTGTTTTTTGTACTATTCGCCTTCACTTACTAGTGGGTTCCATGTGTGCTCTCTCTCTCTCCTCCCCTTCTGCGTTTAGACGCACGGGCAAACATGAAGAACTCGCGGGCGATGTTGCCGTTGACCATATCTGGACGCGTTCACAAGTCACGGCACCAGTTTCACGTACTAGCAGCACTAGTCAGTGTGTACGTGCAATGCACGTTAATTTGGAAGTATATTGAGCGCTCGACATTGAAGCAGTCTAGGTCGTTGGATGACAAGGAATACATGTGGCTTGATGACGTTTTATATTTAATTTGACACGGCTCTAGCACAACATTCAATAAATCAAACCATAGATTTCGTTCAGTCTATCTCCGACTTTAAATTATACAACGATCGATATAAAATAAACGGAAATGATAAACGTTAGGATTTTAAGCATGGCAATCCAAACGTTTTTCATGGAAAATTTAGATTGCGCGGCGGGAGCGGGGGCGTCTTGCCGTGGGAAGCGGCTCCTCTGCCGTGCTCTGTGTGTCGTCGGGCCACTGACCGACGGCGACGGCAGCATCTTGCACCGTTGTTGGCGTACTCCTGTACGTTGGCCTAGCTTCAAGGAAGGCCAAAATGTTCTGGACTTCGGAGTGAGTCAACTGGCGGGAGGAGGCGACTGGCGTTGGTTCGAGGAAGCGGTCGACGGTGGCCATCCATGCCGCTGAGAGGGCACTGGCGCCCGCGTAGGGACATGCGCTATCAACGGCGCGGCAGAGACATTCGTGTGCACGGGTACCGGCACGGGCGCGCATGTCAGTGCATGCGCAGGCAGGTGCACGGGCACCGGCACGGGCGTGCGCGTTAGTGCACGCGCAGGCGCATGCGCTGGCAGGTGCACGGGCGCGTGAAAGTCAGCGGGGACCTCGTGGAACCCCGTGGGATCAAGCTCGACGACAATGTGCGGCTCCCAGCCCATCAATGCCACGGGGATAGGCGCTGGCATAGTCGGGGCGACAGGAGCCGGAACGGGAGCGGGGACAGGCCGACGTCTTCCCGCAAGGCTAGTTCAAGCTCGTCCCAAAGCGCCTTATGTTCTTGAGACTCCGGCTGGGTGTCTTCCTCAGGAAACTGGAACACTAAGGGCAGACCATCATGATGCGGCATGGCGTACGTTTAGGTCAGGCTAGTTGGAGGTAGACGACAGGACAATCAGAGAGGAAGAGAGAAGATTGTAGTGATACCGGGTAGTGCGGGGTTGATTTTAAACTGCGGCACCGGCGACATTAAAAGTGGGAGCAGTTGGGACGAAGGTGGGCGGCGGAGCCTGGTTAATGGGTTCGCCTCCCGGTGAGCCTGCACAGCGGTCTTCTCGCACGCCTCCCTGTCAGCCGGCGCAGCGGTCTGCTCGCACGCCTCCCTGTCAGCCGACGCAGCGGTCTGCTCGCACGCCTCCCGTCGACTCATCACACGCTTGCTCAAACGGCACCTGCCGTTGAGAAGCGAGGACTCGTGGCGGCACGAAACGCCCACGGTTTCAATAGTGAAAGCGTTCGCCTTAACGTGACAGGTCTTTGTTCCAAAATACCTTGGCTCTTCATTTGTGCAACTTGTCATAAGCAGCTTGTCTCAATTTGAAGAAAGAACTTACGAAGTAATATTTGTGCCAATCACGTGACCATGCTCAGTTTCAAGAATTCATGCTCACTTTTGGATTTTCTGAAATTTAAGATCCAGGATTCGGAACAATATCATAACCTGCATCATGCAATAAATTTTCAAGCCGTACATCTGTCCTGTTGTATTTCTTAAGAAAGGATTTGGTCAAACATTTTGCTAAGTTAGACTTCAGACAAGTTATATATGCAGAGTAAAAGGATAATCCTTCTGTACCAGTGCATTTCCTGATATATTAACTCAAGTACTAGGCACGAACAAACGGGCTCAATTCTATGCTCATCCTGGTGTAGTAATAGTAGTACTAGGCAATGCAGTTGACGGGTGACCTTGACGAGCGGCGACCGAGGGAATTGAACCGTGCTTGGCATGGTAGGTAACGTTGTCTAGTTACTAAAGCATCCCTTTGTTGTTTATCGGTAGTCATTATGGATCGGGGACATGAGGGGAATTTCCTAGGGCTGGAATTCTGGCCGCCAGATATTTCGACTTGAAACGCTGAGGCTCGACTGGTTGGGGTTGCCTAATGTGCGTACCACACACGCCACCGAAGGACACGAGCCTGGTTTTTTTATCTTTTTATTTTTTTAGGATCAACAGGAGCCAAGGTCTGGCTGGTATGCCGTTGGGTCCTACCATTCGAGAATACGAAAGGAACCTTTTAAATTGCCGAACGAATCTATGTGTATTACAATACCCGTATTTTCCTTGCAAATACTAATCTTGACGTGGTAATTGATTTATGACGAGTTGTTGAATTAGAGTGAGTTTGTGATATAGTAATCTCAACGTGGATTTCACATTTCATGGTATCCCTAGTAAGTTTTCCAATGCAAATTCAAATTTAAAAGATGAACAATATGGAGGTGAGAAAACTTTGTATGTATCAAGCATATGACCACACACACACACACACACACACACACACACAGACACACACGCATGAACACAACAACAATCCAATAAGTATAGTGCATCTAATTTTCCAAACCATGCATGTATGACACGAATTCAAAAAAACTCATTCTATTCCTAAATATTAGTCTTCTAGACTCTAAAATATGTCTATATACATCCGTATGTGCCAGTCCATTTGAAATCTCTAAAAAATCTAATATTTATAGGAATGAAGGGAGTAAAATGTAAGACATGCATGATCCTCAGTTCAATATTTAAAATGAACATGAGACTGAAATCATGAATATTAAGCCTAGTACTACAGTACGTGCAAATTTTGTGTTTAGGAGGAGCTATGATTGTCGGGGGTCAACCCCTCGACCTTAGATAAAATTGTGGAACTTTGTTTAGGGTTGTTTAGATTATATTTGTCCCCACCCTCCCAACCACCGATTGGTTGTGCACCCCCCACCCCTCCTCCCCGGGAGAATATCACGTGCCCCCATACCTTAGATGCTATATGTCGATACGAGTTGCTTGGAGCTTGTAGATCTGAGATATAGCAGCTCACATGATGTGTCTTAATATTTTAACAGGAAACCTTGATTAGTTTGTACAAAAACTACTCAGATGCCCTTGGATTCCCATATCCAATGACCTCAAAGCTCGTATCACCGTAGCATCTAAGAAGAAGGAGGACATCATATTCTCCTGTATGTAAGAATATCATGTGCTACCACACCTTAGATGCATTGGTGATACAAGCTCTTCGGAGCCGTTGGATTTGTGACCCAACACCTCCTCGGTGGTTCGAATGGTTTTTTGCAGAAAAGCCCCAAAAGAGTTTGGCCACTGCTTACAAGCACAAAGACTGCTCAGATGCCATGCATTGGATCTCATATCAAACAACCTCGAAGCTCGTATCACCGTAGCATCCAAGCTGCGATAGCACCTTATGTTTTCTTGCACGGGAGTATATGAGGTGCTCCCGCACCGTAGATTCTATGGTGATATGAGTTCACTGAGATCTAACGGCCCACAGTAGGAGGTTTGAATGTTTTTGCAATATACGACTGATAGAGTTTGGGAAATGCGCAAAAGTACCAGTACTACGCATGTGCCATCTAATCACTGATCAGACAACCTAGATGCTCATATCACCGTAGCGGGTAATTAAGCTACGGGGAACACCTAATATGAGCAACGAGGAGCCGTTGGATCGAAGATGCAGCGGCACACACGAGGCCTGAATGTTGTATTTGCAAAAAAAACCTTTGGAGAGTTTGGAAATTGCGCATAATTACAAAGACTACTCCCAAGCCATTGGATCTCACTTCCAACGGTGTAAAAACTCGTATCACCATAGTATCTGAGCTGCAGGGTGGATGTGATATTCTATGCCACTGCCATTTTTGTTCATAAACTTGCAAAATACGTGTAACTCGTGTCGTTACTTGTCTAACCGCGCAAAGTGTTTGTTCAAAAAACCATCCTACACTGAAATATCGGAACAACACATGGGGGTCCCACTTGTCATTAATCAAATTTGGACCTAAAACTAACAAATCTGAAAGAGGATATTTGAACTGGCAACCTTGACTACCAAGCATAAGTCGATAGCCTGAAACAACAACGATTGTTGGCTTTGTCCCATAACTTGATTTTATACAGTATTACGTTGAGTAGAGTAGAGGGAGTTCTCATCAACACGTGCATGACCGTTGTCTCACTTACTGGTGGGTCCCAGGTCTGCAATCTCAATCTCTCTTCTCTCCATCGTCTAACCTTTGCACGGGCACACATGAAGAGTGGCGCTAGCTTGCCGTGGTGTTATTACAACTAAAAAAAGCTTGGAAAAATAGAAGAATCGCCTAGAACAAGAGACATTGTGGCTGGTCGAGACGTAGCTAACCACATCTATCCTCCGTGCCACGTTTGCATGATGAAGCTGTGTGGCTAGTGGGGTGTTTTCGACCGACTGGCTGGGTCCCGAGGTCGAACCATAGGTACTAGAGTTACTGCCGATGTATGATACACTACTCCCTCTGTCTAGGTGAGTAAGTCACCGTGACCAAGGAGGAGGGGAAAACAAGAGACCTTAATGTTTACTTGCTAATTAATAGCATTGCATGCAATGAACTAACCACTACATGTCATGTTTGGTAGTCTCAAATCATTAAAAGCATGCACACCCTCATCTCTTATTGATTGATATGTCAAGAAACAAGAAACGAGATAGAAGTTAATGCACCGCTCCTAAGTGTTTTTGGATTATTTGATTTTCGTAAGATGACTTAGTAGCACACACCTAGACGGAGGGAGTATATTTTTACACGCATATTTTTCCTCCGTGCCAAGACGTGGCACACCCTACCACGCGGTTTCGGGGTCCTCCCGGGTGGTGCACACATATATTTTTCCTGACATGGGACGCCCTACCACGCGTTTTCTGGGTCCTCCTCGGTCGTAGCGCCGAAGAAAGTAAATGAGTCATCAAATCATGAAAGACCACCTTTCCTGCCGAGTACATCAGTGAAGCACGGTGGCTAGCTAGTTGGGCTAGTTCGACCGATTAGCTAGCCCGCCGCCACATTTGTTTTTCCACCTCTTTTTTATCTACTTGCCGGCAGGTAAATTTAAATATCCAGCGCGGCGTTGCTCTGGTGTTTGGGTGCGGCAGGATTTTTAATTTTTTCATTGACGGGAGCAGGCGCGGCAGGATTTTTAATTTTTTGATTGACGGGAGCAGGCGCGGAAGCAATTAGTCACGATGACTCCGCCTGTAAAACCCACTACTCCCTGATGTGAGAAGTTGTCGACTAGTGTTTTACCGTGGTGAAAACCAAAAGATTCCCCGCTCCTCGGTTGGCTCCCTCCGCCTTCCCGTAGATTGCATTGCCTTTCAGCCGTTTCGCCCCCTTTGCTTCCTCTCCCCATTGCTTCTACCTGGTGCCATGGCGGCGCAGCAGACCACAGAGTCCGAGGTGAGGCGCTTGACACAGGAACTCCATGCCAAGGATGTGGAGCTCAGGGCCAAGGACGTGGAGCTCCATGAGCTCAAGGAGGAGAGGAGTGCCATGCTCCTCCGCTACGTGCGGGAGTTCACGGAGCTTCAAAAGCGGCAGGCATCCACCACAAAGATGCTCGAGGCGTCGGCGGCGTTGCTGCAGAAAGCGGGAGATACGATAGGCCGTCAGGGGAGCCGGTTGGAGTGCGAGTAGGCCGATCGTGACGAGGTCCAGGATCGCCTCAGCCACTTGGTGAACCAAGTTGCCAAGAACGTGTTGCGGCTGCGTGATGCCTACTGTCGTGCCAGCGCGACGATGCCGGCCGTCGGGCTAAACCCGTTCGACCACCCGGTCGACTTCAATGAGTTGCGGCTTCCTAACCTGGTCTCCTTCTTCACCTATATCTCCGAGGAGCTGAGCCGTCTCCGCGCGATGGTGGGGGCTGAGCTGGACAAGGAGGGGTTGCGGGCTGCCATTGCCATTGTCGGGCGAATCCTTTCAGGGCTCCGTCACTAGAATCCATTAGTGCCATTGGACGTCGTCTTTGATGAGCTGGCTCCCGTTGACCGGGAGCGGGCTCTGCGGGCGGTTGCACCCTGCATCACCAACATCGTGCGCCTCGAGAAGAAGAGGGACTTCGATGGTGTTTAGGCGCCCTCTGCATGGGCATGTCCATGTCTCGGCGCAACATGACCACTGGATCAAACTTAGACGGTGCAGATCAGTCACTGTAGCACAAAGCGTATGGGTGTGTTTGGTTGCATTCTCATCTCAATATAGTTGTTTCCTCTTCGTGTATTTTTGTTAACCTACTAGTGTGGACTCATGCACCCTTCATGTACTCTTCCAAACACCCAAAAGTGGGTCGAGAAGGGATCTTTTGCTCCCATACCATGCACCCTTCATACACCCTTTCTAACACTATTCGTGCTTCATATGGTTCATGTTTCGTGGAGTACTGTAGCACCGTACTATCCGTGCGCTGTAGACCTACTTCTATTAACATTGATCTCACCGTTCATTCTCGACCGGACAGTCGAAAAAGCGGTACTCATATGTTACATATAGGAGTGGTTGACATGCACACAACATCATTTTTTATCGTCATATCTTACTACACTAGCAACAAGATTGTCTAGTACTAACGTATGAACCACTGCACATGCCTAGTAGTAGGAGCATTGTGTATGTTCAAGTGGCTACCGTGTCTCGCACTCCTCCATCGTAAGAGTGGAAACGCTTGCTGTAATCATTTTTTCTTTAGAAAAACAGTGGACACGCTCTACCGTGCGGATCCTCCTCCAGCCATGCACTAAATTACTCACTTTCACCGACGTGTGGGACAGCTAGCACCTGGGTCCACCAGCCATGCACTAAATTACTCCGTAGTAGAGTGATGGTAGACTACCCCGATCGAAGCGCCGCAGTAATGCCCAATGAGCCGTCAAATCACAAAACCCCCTCCTTTTCAGTAGTAAGTTGGACGGACGAAGCAACCATCATTTCACTCTTCTCTCTCAGCTTCCTCTCTTGAAGAAAACCCCTACTCGCTTCACTTCTCCCTCATCTCGTTCCTCCTTTCACTCTTCTCTCTCAGCTTCCTCTCTTGGATGGACGCCGGAGCACCGGCCGACGTGATGTCTATGGCTCTAGCCAAAACCGTCGAGGCTCATGGTACGAAGAAGCACAAGCACCCTGACGAGACTACCGCAGACAAGCTCAAAGCCATCGCCCTGTCCAAGCCCCCCTCTCCGGGATCCCTCATTAAGCAAGTCCAGGTAATGTCTCTTGTTGACGATCTTTTTGTCGATCTTGATCGTGTTTTTTCATCTAACATGCAGTACTAGTACTGGTAGTACAACTTTCTGGGTGATCTTGCATGTGATTTTAGTGTGCCAAATGACGGTTCTAAATTCCTCTTTTGACCAAAACATGCGAGAGGTTGACACTGATTTCTTATAGATTACTTTCAACTACTCCCTCTGTCCCAAATTTCTTGTCTTAGATTTGTCTAGATACGGATGTACCTAATACTAAAATGTGACTTGATACATCCGTATCTAGAAAAATCTAAGACAAGAATTTTGGGACGGAGGGAGTACTTTGTGAACATCAATGCTACCTTTGAAGAGGGTATATTTGCCTCAGTAACTTGTGTTATGGATATTGCAAGTAATTCCTCTGCTCTAATGCCTTTGAAGACATGTTCTAGTGTCTTTGTTCACTCATTTCTGTGCGTATATGTAGTCATATATGGAGTATAATATCGAAAATAATCTTATATTTCTAAACAGAGGTAGTAATAAAATATGGTTTCTGTTTGAATTAGAACCAGGTCCACGGTGGAGATGAAGTTCTCAAAGTCATGCCGTGTGAACTGGAAGACTTGGGGATGAGTTCTACTACTAAACTATCCAACTGTTGTGTCGTTGTCGCCATGTTTCCTGAACTAGTGTTTTCCTATAGCATTGTTGCCAGGCGTGTTCTCGAGGCTGTACTTGACCACAACAATTTCCTAGTTGTGCTTTTGATTATGAAGGGTGTGGTTCTTGTAAAGCTTCCCAACAAATCTAATGCGGCATGTCTTCATCATCATGTTTATGAGTGGAAAGACCACTCTGTTAGGTTCTCCAAGGTTGACAAGATGGTGATGGTGCATGTAGACATCTCTCACGAAGTCCATGGCCTAGTCAGTTATGCGGGGTTTATCCCGTAGGTCGGTGGCAAGAAATAGTTTGCAGAGTTTAAGTAGTGCAACTTTGCTTGTCTGTAGTAAGTACTATTGTTCAGTACTTGATTTGTGTTTGTCAACCCTGTATTGTTTATTAGTACTGCTGCTTTTGGTGTGTGGTCAGTCCTGAGAACGGTCTATGTTAATGTATGTCCACTCAATTCAGTCTGTATATTTTGAAGTATCCAGATCATCTTTTTTGTGAGGGCGGTTTATCAATTATGGTTACACTCCAATATATGTATGCATTGCAGGGTTTATCACACCCACAAGGTTTTCCAGTCCCATGGATGTCTGGTCCATACGATTTGTCACGACCTTTGGACTGTCCTGCTTGTGGGAGTAGGAGGGGGCCCTGCATGACAGCCGTAGTTGGACGATTGATCTTCTGTTTTGTACTTCAACATAGTGATTTCCTGGTAAGGATTCACTCGTGTCACATCAAGTAAATCTTATTGATTTACTGTCTAAATCTTATTGATTTAATGTCATATTTTCTTTCTTTTCCTGCAATTTTATGATGCAGGTTTTGGCATGTGACATTCATCACAGAATAAACCATTTGGTTTGCTCTACGATGGCTATTTTTGCAGGTTTGACTTCTTATGTTGTGTCAGTAACGAAGGCACTGTCCATCACTTATATTACTAGCAAAAATTGGATCAGTCTGTTGTCTGAGTACAAGTTGAATCCCTATGATGAACTACAGTTTGGTTTAACAAAAATGCCACAATTAGTCCTTCTCGCGTTTAGAAGAAATGAAGAAAAAGAGTGGATCAAGGTCCCGGATCCTAGTCAAGTTAGAAAGCTGATCATAGCAGACCAGACACGATCGCCGCTATCTCGCAAATCAGTACCACCTTCAGCAACGGATCGAGCACCGGCAGTTGCTCTAGCACTGACAGCGGCAGCAGCTCAGTCTGGTCCAGCTGAGGATTGGGCACCGACCGCATCAGCGGATCAGTTTGATCTACCGGAGGATCGGGCATCGACACCGGCACCTGCTCCGACACCGGCACCAGCTCTACAAGGAGCACCATCTTCGGCAGCAGCAGCGGCTTCGACACCTGCACCAACACTTGCACTTGCATCTGCTCCGGCCCGTGCAGTTGCACCGGCAACAGACTGGGCTGCAGTTCGCACTTCATATACCAAAGTCCTTACAAAAACCGACATGTCCACCTTCTTGGTAAGCATTGGCCGCCCAAGTGCTTCGTTCTTTTTTCTTTTCATGTTGTTTAACATGATTCACTGTGTTGATCTAACTATTTGGGTATGTCTTCTTGTTTGCAAACAAATAATTCCTAGAGCAAGAGGGAGTCGTTCAACAATCCAGGTGACTGCAGCCAAGTTTCTCTTACCATGCGCAGCCTTGGTGTGAATGAACCTGCTCAATATACCGTAAGTACAAAGGATGGTCGCATGATGATTGATGCTAAAGGATGGTCAAGGTTCAAATCTAAATCATATCTTGCGGTAGGGGATGATGTCAAAATCGAACTTTCTCGGCAAGGAGAGCTGGTCCAAATCAACTTTGAAATTCTTCAGTAGCAGCACGCAACTGCCGAACTGATCTATCCTCCGAGAGATTTTGATGTAATAATCTGGCATGGTGAAACAAGTGTCATGTGTGCATAAGTAGTACGACAGTATTATTTATCACATGGTATATCGTTGATAGAATTGCAACTCTATTTGCTGGTTAGGAACTGTCGTTCCATTTCATTCCAACAGCTGCCGTGCGTTATTAAATTTTGTGTATTCGCCTTGCGACAGCATCTAAAACTAACACCGTACCAATCGCTTGCAATATGAAAAGCGCTGAGGTGGAACACATGGGCGCCCAAACATGCAGGGTGGGCCGGCGGCCCAAAGTCCAGAACCGTGAGGATGTCTGAGTATTATATTCATTCTTAGCTGAACCCCCATAGAAAAAGGTGAAATCCCATAATGCCCGTGCGTTGCACGTAACATCAAGATGCATTTGTATGAGTATTTTATCTTGTGAGAGAAAAGGATGAATGAGGGAAGGCCTTATTTGCAAATGTGGAGAGGTGTGTCGGCACCTTTTTGCAAAATTGCCATAGTATCCTTCCTATCCATCAGATATAAATCGGACGGCCTATATTGTAGGATGGCAGGCATACCATCATCACCAACTCGTCTATATTGTGTTAAAAACAACTCTGTTTTTTATAATAACTAGCAAGATGCCCATGCGTTGCACGGAACATCAAGATTCATTTGTATGAGTAGTTTATCTTGTGGGAGAAAAGGATGAACGAGGGAAGGCCTTATTTGCAAATGCTGAGTCGGTGTGGGTATCTTTTTGCAAAATTTCCATTTTTCCTTCCTATCCGTTAGATATAAATCAGACGGCTTATATTGCAGGATGGCAGGCACACCATCATCACCAACTTTGTTTTTTATAAGAGTAGAGATATATGTTATATATATTCCCCTTGATTTTTCTTATGTATAAAGTTGTGATATAAAAGATTTGTATATTTCTTTACAGAGGGAGTATCTCTCTGTCAAAATATATATTTATGTGTAACTAGTTACTCCTGTCTTTCTACTTCCTTTCGCTGATATGTGGGGCAACCAGCAACGGGGTCCATGTGCCATATGCACAAATTAGAGCGCACAATTGCACGGTAGACACACCCCGGTCGTAGCACCGCAGTAATGCCCAATGAGCCATCAAATCACAACCACCCCCCCCTTCCGGCTTTAGCAGTAAGCTGGACGGACGAAGCGGCAATATTTCACTGGGCCTCAATCCCCTTCTCCCTCGTCTGCTTGTTCAGAGAAAACCCCCTCTCGGCGATTGCATAGGGTTTTCTCATGGAGAACCAGGTACGAATTCTTCATCCATCCCCGATAAATCCAAGTCCCTTGGTCGCAGGTAATCCTAGGATGGCAGCCGCCACCGTTGATGCATTTTTCTTCCTACTGAATCTAGTGTGTTTCATTTGCAGTGCCCAAAGTGTGAGGACCCTACAGGTTTCTGCGCCCTCGGCGAGATGCCACACTTGTTCCTTCTCATGCTAACACAGCATTTTGAAACGCACACAGTATGTTCCTAGAATCCTCTTTTCTATCCGGGAGGGTGGGGTTTTTTGAACATGTTGTGTTCTCATATTATTTTTCCTGCAGTGTATTATTTGCTCTGCCAGAATACATGTACTCAAGATGCTCGGCCTTGCCATAACTGAATACACTACTTTAATGGTCACAGTGAAGACAAGCCATGGATATAAGTTCCGAGTTAGGTTGATGAACCAAGAAGATCGCTGCTTTTTTTATGGCCGAACTTGGATAAACTTTCTCAAGTGTTACAGACTGAAAGTTGGCGCACGAATGTTGATGGAAATAGCAGAACCTGGTCTCATCTTCACTATGATCTTCCACCCCGATGTTGTTCCAATTGTTCATCCATGTTAGTTTTGTATCTGGTTCTTGCTTGTTGCCTCGATTACTTCTTAATCCACCTATTCTGTCTAACTAATCACAATTTAACTTTAGAAGTAGCAATGAATCTCTCACGAAGATGCTACTTCTAACTAATATTTTCTTATAATTGGTGGCACGTGTAGGTTTTTTCAGAGTTAAGCAGTCTGCTCGTTTGTTACTCTGTAATAACTCGGCTGTTACTGATGGCACTGAAGTTGACTGGATCGACATCCACAAGTTCCTACACATTATTGATCGTCTTGAGGTCCTTGTGGGGCGTTTCAATGGTGGAAGGCCACGTGGGATATGTGTGCCACTGCTGCACTCGTTGAACAGGTCCAACTGTGTCGAGAAACTTATGGTATGAGCTGTTTTCTGTTATATATGTTGTTCATAGACTATTGCTTATACACAGTTTTACAGCTGTGATCTTCTTGAAACAAGAACTGCCCAGTTCTATTGTTCCTATACAGATGCCTAACCATGGTCGGGTCAGACTTGCACTTGGTCACAACATGATGTTTATGTCAACCTACTCAATTCCCCTTGGAGGTGAAAAGATACTTATTCATGGGTGGTCTCAAATAATGAAGGCCCGTCCATCTTGGAGAATAGGACAGAAGATTATGTTCATGCTTTTCCATGGCTCTAATGCAAATATCATGTTTATTGACCACATTGCGAGATGAAGCCGCTTTCAGAAGGTTGTGGATGCGAGGGGTGGCGGTCCTGGGGCTTGGCGGCCTCACACTTGATTAACTGTAGGCAAAGTAGCACTGTTCGAGGCGTGCATTGTACGGTTGAACCTGTATAAGTACTCATACTGCTTTCAGCTTTGGTTGTTAACTGCCCCTGCTGGTTTCCGTTAAGGTTGTTAAGTACTCCTGCTGCTTTTACACTCTGTTGTGTTTCTTCAGTCTTGTCTTCCTCCAGCCGCCAAAACTAAACCAGCGTCGGCGGGGCCGCCTGCTTCCGCCTCCCACGGCTGGCTGCGCCTCACCGCACGCATCGCCGCCCCACCATCTCCTAAATCGTTAACGCCGACGTCCTCCGCGCGGTTTGGTGCGCTCGCCGCGGCTCCGCCCTCTCGCGTTGTCAACATGGTCAACAAACAACAGGAATCGGCAGAAGTACGTGGATAGGATGACAGTAGGGGCCCACCACGTCAGCGTATGGAAAAATAAAATGCTTCCTCCTAGTGTTTTCCTGACATCTGGGACCCACGACATTGTGAGCGTATACAGTCAATAGACAAGAGAACAACACAAGATCGGCTGACACCTAGGACGTAGCTGCTCGAGCAGTTTTTTTTTGTTATTGTTGAGATGGAGCAGGGTTCGAACTGGGCTGTGGCCCGTCTAGCCCAGGCTTGTATTTTATGTTCACCATGTGACCAGCCCAGCTATTTTTTCTTTGTAAAAATGAGCCCAGTTTATTTTTTCTGAAGAATACCCAATTCAGGCCTACTTGTTTTTCTACGCCCTGATGGGCTGCAACTCTTTCGAGACGCCTGCAAATCTTGAAAGTAATATGAAATGGGTTGTAAATATAAAAACAGATGACAAATTAGCAATTACTTTATAATTTTTTTTCACATTTTCAGATTCCTATTTCACTGGGCATTAACCTAATTTAAATATATCTTCAAAGTACTTTAAATCTGGCTCGACATTTCGGTATTAAAAACAGTATGGAACCCATAGAAATATGCGAAATTGGCCATGGCCAACCAAAAAAACGACTGCAATAAATTGCATAAGAAGTTGCCATGAGCTATATATAAATTATTAAAAAAAGAAGGCATGGTCTGACTTGTGGGCCTATTTAGTTGACGCGTATGCAAGATTTTTTTAGTTATTATATACGTCAACAAACGATTCTAGCAGACGTAACCGTTGGATGTCAATCCAACGGCCGTCGTGTTTCTTCAATCTCTGATCTTCTTGCTCCAGCCGCCAAAGCAGTGCCGGTGGGACCGCCTGCTCCCACCTACCATGGCCGGCTATGCTGCCGCGCAGGCCTCAGCACCCCGTACTACTCCCACTGCTGGCCAGGGCATCCCTCTACTCACCCACACCCCTGTTATTCTGCGGCGATGCCAGCCTCACACCGCAGCCGATCCGGTGAACCCTCGTACTCCTCTCCGTGCGGGCTTCCACTGCCGCGTCTTCCCCGGCTCCGCGTCATCCCCTTCCTAGGACTCACCGTCGTCCACCGCCCTGGTGCTCTCGGCACGGCGTGGTCAACATGGTCAAGGAACGACTTTCATCGGATGTGGACTGTACGTGGAGAGGCTGGCAGCTGGGTCCACGGCCGCAGCAAGGAAGTGCCTCCTTATTACGCGGAAAACAATTATTCCTCCACTTGACAGCCGGGACCCACCGGACGGGCCACCGTATTTCGCGAAAAAAACGTTTCCCCCTTGACTGCTGGGACCCACCAGCTACATCTTCGCACGCAAGGAAGTGCGTCCGGGCAAAAAAACGATTCGCCCCCCTGACTGCGGGGACCCACCAGCTACATCTTCACACGCAAGGAAGTGCGTCCGAAAAAACAAAACGATCCGCCCCCTGACTACTGGGACCCACCAGCTACATCTTCGCACGCAAGGAAGTGCCTGACAGTCGGGACCCACCTGGTCGAAGCGTACGTAGAGTTGTCATTCTGGTCACGAACGTGTACGTACATACTGGTGGATGTAGAGGCGCGCACGTGTCGTAGTAGAGGCGTGCACGTGTCATAGTAGAGGCACGCACGTAGCATGTACACGTACGTACAGCGGCCAGTGCGCAAGAAAGAAAATACGACCACGTATGTGTACATACGGGCGGGGTCTCGAACGCCTAATCGCGCATATATACGTATGGCCAGGGCTCGTGTACATTGGCTGGGTCGGAACAGAGAAACAACATCGTCGTCGTGTTCATGGGGAGGCAATCGGCTGGGTCGGAACAGAATGCGTGGTCATGTTCATCGGGAGGGCTTGGACGGAACAGGCGATGGAAACGAGGCCTGGAGTACGACAGAACGGAGGAAACGGCCTTGTGTTCGACCGACCATGTTCGAAACGGGATCCTGTTCATCGGGAGGGGTCAGGCGTACCACAAAATGTAGGAAACGACCTCCTACGGTCGAAACGGGGGTCCTGTTGATCTGGAGGGGTGTGGCATACCACAAAACAGAGGAAACGGACCTCCTATGGTCGAAACAGGGGTCCTGTTGATCGGGAGGGGTGTGGCGTACCACAAAACGGACGAAACAGACTTGTGTTGGAGCACTACGGTCGAAACGGTGGTCCTATTCATCCGGAGGGGTGTGGCGTACCACAAAACAGGACTCCACGGGATACTGTTCATCTTCACCGTCGACCTCCTCCAGCCTCCATGGGCTATTGTTCATCCATCGTCGACCTCCTCCAGCATCCACCTATGACTGTTCATCCACGGGCTCCTGTTCATCCAGCCTCCACTGCGCGCTACTCCACCGGCTACTGTTCAACCACCCCTCTCCACGGGCTCCTGTTCAACCACCCCTCCACGGGCTACTGTTCATCCACCCCTCCACCATCTATTGTTCATCCAGCCCTCCACGGGGTCGTCCTGTTTATCCAGCCCTCCACGGGGTCCTGTTCATCCAGCCCCAACCGGCTCCATCGATCGGGGTCTTGTTCATCCAGAGGCAACGCCACGGGTCCTATTCATCCA
>NC_041385.1:507521167-507536885 GCF_002162155.2 Triticum dicoccoides
ACGCTCACTGTTCATACAGAGAGGTAGCATCGATCGACTTCAGTTAGCAGCAGTAGCGAAGGAATCGATCGCTCAGGTTCAGTAACGCGTAGCCTACAGTGCAATCGCTCGGGTTCAGTTAGAGCCCAATGCCTTGCTCGGGTTCAGTTAGAGCCAACGCCTCGCACACATGCGCGTACGTGTACGAGAGAAACGCGCATCGCTTGGCCCCCGACCACCCACCATAACCGGGAACTCCCCGAAATTTTCCTCGCCCTCGCTTCTACCATGGTTTTTTCCGTCATGGATGGCCCAAAGAATGTCATGCAGCTGCGTCTCCGGCCCGCCCAGGACGAAAGCCCATTTTCTGTCATGATTTTTTGTCATAGAAGTAGGAGCCCACCACATCTATGATGATACCGGGTTTTGTCACAATTATTATGTATGACAGAAAAAATTTCGTTCGGCCCAAAATGTCACGGATGTGTCTTTTTTTTGTAGTGTTATCGAAAGAGGCTACAACTATCCCGTATACTTGCGGGTCATCAAGACCTTTTTCTGGCACTGTTGCCGGGGAGTCATAGCATGGGGTGAATATTCTTGTATGTGCTTGTTTGCTTTATCACTAAGTAATTTTTATTTGCTGTTCTAAGTTGTTCTCTATCTTTAGCTATGGATATAGAACACGAAATACCAAAAAAATTAGGTGTACTTGCTGCTCATGAGATGGGGAACCTCCTAAAACCCTCGATGCTCGCTATGTTCAAAATATTATGCACTACTTTGATAATCCTGAGAAAACCCCATTCAACTTTATAATGGGAGTAACGTTGGATCAACGTGAATACTTTAGGGATTATCGCTTGACACAAAAAGGGAAACTATTATGGGATCAAATTCAAATGTTGAAGTGGTATGCTAGGTAATATGCTTGATACATGATTGTACTTGTTGCTTTAGGATGAAGTCTCCACACCTTCCCTTTTCATGCAAATTTAATGACAATGAAACCTTAGCCTCTTATGCTAATGGTATATATGATTACTATGATGTGGAACAAATAGAAGAATTTGTTGCTTCTATGGGTGCTTATGAGATTGAACCTATGTTTAAAGCGTTTGACGGTTTTGATGATTCAGTTTATAGACCAGAAAATTTTGCTATACTTAGATATTGCTATGAAAATTATGAATACAATTACAATATTGATGCATTTATTGAGAAAGTCTCCGCTGTCCAAGAAGAGACTAATATTTTGCAGGAAGCTACGGAAGAAGAAATTGATGAAACTGTGAGCTCATTGGATGAAAAAGATGATGAGGAGAGCGAAGAACAAAAGGAGGAAGAGCGGATTGATCACCCGTGCCCACCTTATAATGAGAGTAACTCTTCAACTCATACATTGTTTAATTCCCCTTCGTGCTTACCGAAGGATGATTGCTATGATGATTGCTATGATCCCGTTGATTCTCTTGAAATATCCCTTTTTGATGATGCTTGCTATGCTTGTGGCCAAGATGCCAATATGAATTATGCTTATGGAGATGAACTTGCTATAGTTCCTTATGTTAAACATGAAATTATTGCTATTGCACCCACGCATGATAGTCCTATTATCTATTTGAATTCTCCCGACTACAATATATTGGAGAAGTTTGTGCTTACTAAGGATTATATTGATGGGTTGCCTTTTACCATTGCACATGATAATTTTTGATAGATATAATATGCATGTGCTTGCTGCTCCTACTTGCAATTATTATGAGAGAGGAACTACATCTCCGCCTCTTTATGTTTCGAACACGATGGAATTGCAAGAATCTGCTTATACTGTGCATTGGCCTTTACTATGTGTGCATGAATTGTTCTTTATGACATGTCGATGCATAGGAAGAGAGTTAGACTTTGTCATTGCTTGATATATGTTACTTTTCGTTCACTACTAAATCACAAATCATTGTTAATTAAAATTGGCTTTGATATACCTTGGGATTCGGGTGGATTCATTACTTGAGCACTAAATGCCTAGCTTAATGGCTTTAAAGAAAGAGCTGCCAGGGAGACAACCCAGCAGTTTTAGAGAGTCATCTATTTCTGTTGTATGATTTCATATAGTCTAAAACCAAGAAAATAAAGAGGGGAACCTAAAACTTTTCAAAAAGGAAAGTGAAAGTGAGAGAGACAAGCATTGTTGAAGTGGGAGCTAGCCTTGAACTTTGTTCATGCTCACGGAAACTTTGTGAATCTTGATTACAAAAACTTTTCATAAAAAATAATTATCCCCTTGTATAATTCCATTGTATTATAAAAATAATGTGCCAAGGTTTGCCTTTAGGATGTTTACAATGCTTGTTGGTGTGTACGGTGCAGGACAGAAACTTTGGCTGTAGTACACGATTTTACATTTTTAACTGGAACGTTAAATGGTTCTGATTCTTTTTGCAATGTCTTGCTGTACAAATTTTTTATTTATCCTAATTTGGATACAATTTTTGGGGTAACAGAATTATGGTGAATGTTCAGATTGCTACAGACTGTTCTGTTTTTGACAGATTCTGTTTTTGATGCATAGTTTGCTTGTTTTGATGAAACTATCAATTTATATCAGTGGATTAAGCCATGGAAAAGTTATATTACAGTAGACACAATGCAAAAACAAAATATGAATTGGTTTGCAACAGTACTTAGAGTGGTGATATGCTTTATTATACTAACGGATCTTACCGAGTTTTCTGTTGAAGTTTTGTGTGGATGAAGTGTCTAATCGAGGATGTCTTGATATGAGGAAAAGGAAGAGAGGCAAGAGCTCAAGCTTGGGGATGCCCGATGCACCCCAAGTAAATATTCAAGGAGACTCAAGCGTCTAAGCTTGGGGATGCCCCGGAAGGCATCCCCTCTTTCTTCAACAAGTATCGGTATGTTTTCGGATTCGTTTCGTTCATGCGATATGTGCAAGTCTTGGAGCGTCTTTTGCATTTAGTTTTCATTTTTCTTTTATGCACCATGCTGGTATGAGATAGTCATTGGCTTTATAGAATGCTTCACGTGCTTCACTTATATCATTTGAAGTTTGGATTGCCTGTTTCTCTTCACATAGAAAACCGCCATTTGTAGAATGCTCTTTTGCTTCACTTATACTTGTTAGAGCACGGGCACATCTTTTGTAGAAAGAACTAAACTCTCTTGCTTCACTTATATCTATTTAGAGAGATGACAGGAATTGGTCATTCACATAGTTAGTCATAAAATCCTACATAAAACTTGTGGATCACTGAATATGATATGTTTGATTACTTGCAATAGTTTTACAATATAAAGGTGGTGATATTAGAGTCATGCTAGTGGGCGACTGTGGATTAGTAGAAATACTTGTGTTGAGGTTTGTGATTCCCGAAGCATGCAGGTATGGTGAATCGCTTTGTGATGAAGTTGGAGCAAAATTTTATTTATTGATTGTCTTCCTTATGAGTGGCGGTCGGGGACGAGTGATGGTCTTTTCCTACCAATCTATCCCCCTAGGAGCATGCACGTAGTACTTTGTTTTCAATGGCTTGTAGATTTTTGCAATAAGTATATGAGTTCTTTATGACTAATGTTGAGTCCATGGATTATACGCACTCTCACCCTTCCATCATTGCTAGCCTCTTCGGTACCGTGCATTGCCCTTTCTCACCTCGAGAGTTGGTGCAAACTTCGTCGGTGCATCCAAACCCCATGATACGATACGCTCTATCACACATAAGCTTCCTCTTATCTTCCTCAAACAGCCACCATACCTACCTATCATGGCATTTCCATAACCATTCCGAGATATATTGCCATGCAACTTCCATCATCATCATATACATGACTTGAGCTTTTCATTGTCATATTGCTTTGCATGATCGTAAGATAGCTAGCATGATGTTTTCATGGCTTGTCCATTTTTTTATATCTTTGCTATGCTAGATCATTGCACATCCTAGTACACCACTGGAGGCATTCATATAGAGTCATATCTTTGTTCTAGATATCGAGTTGTAATATTGAGTTGTAAGTAAATAAAAGTGTGATGATCATTATTATTAGAGCATTGCCCCAGTGAGGAAAGGATGATGGAGACTATGATTCCCCCACAAGTCGGGATGAGACTCCGGATTTAACAAAAAAAAATAGGCCAACGAAGCCTAAATAAAAAAGGGAGAGGCCAAAGAAGCCTATTCAAAAAAAAGGAAAAAAGGAAAAAATGAAAATAAAAAAATGAGAGAAAAAGGGAGAACGGGAAATGCTACTATCCTTTTACCACACTTGTGCTTCAGAGTAGCACCATGTTATTCATATAGAGAGTCTCTTGAGTCATCACTTTCATATACTAGTGGGAATTTTCATTAAAGAACTTGGCTTGTATATTCCGATGATGGGCTTCCTCAAATTCCCGAGGTCTTTATGTGAAAGCAAGTTGGATGCACACCCACTTAGTTTTAGTTTGAGCTTTTGTACACTTATAGCTCTTAGTGCATCCGTTGCATGGCAATCCCTACTCCTCGCATTGACATCAATTGATGGGCATCTCCATAGCCCATTGATTAGCCGCATCAATGTGAGACTTTGTTCCTTTTTGTCTTCTCCACATAACCTCCACCATCATATTCTATTCCACCTATAGTGCTATATCCATGGCTCACGCTCATGTATTGCGTGAAAGTTGAAAAAGTTTGAGATTATTAAAGTATGAAACAATTACTTGGCTTGTCATCGGGGTTGTGCATGATTAAATACTTTGTGTGATGAAGATAGAGCAACAGCCAGACTATATGATTTTGTAGGGATAACTTTCTTTGGCCATGTTGTTTTGAAAAGACATGATTGCTTTATTGGTACGCTCGAAGTATTATTGTTTTTATGTCAAATGATAGACTATTGCTTTGAATCACTTGTGTCTTAATATTCATGTCATGATTAGACATATGATAAGATTATGCTAGGTAGCATTCCACATCAAATTTTTTTATCATTTACCTACTCGAGGACGAGCAGGAATTAAGCTTGGGGATGCTGATACGTCTCCGTCGTATCTATAATTTTTGATTGTTCCGTGCCAATATTCTACAACTTTCATATACTTTTGGCAACTTTTTATACTATTTTTTGGGACTAACATATTGATCCAGTGCCCAATGTCAGTTCCTGTTTCTTGCATGTTTTATGTTTCGCAAAAACCCAATATCAAATGGAATCCAAATGGGGTAAAAATGGATGGAGAATTATTTTGGCATATTTGGGATTTTTCCAGAGTAAGAATCAACGCGAAACAGTGCCCGAGGTGGCCACGAGACAGGGGGCGCGCCCTCCCCCTGGGCGCGGCTGGCACTCTCGTGGGCCACCTGTAAGGAAGTTGACGCTCTTCTTTTGCCGCAAGAAAGCTAATTTTATGAGAAAAAGGGCGAAAGATTCACCCCAATCGGAGTTACGGATCTCTGGATATAAAAGAAACGGTGAAGGGGAAGGATCTGGGAACGCAGAAACAGAGAGAGACAGATAGATAGATCCAATCTCGGAGGGGCTCTCGCCCCTCCCACACCATGGGAGCCAAGGACTAGAGGGCAAACCCTTCTCCCATCTAGGGAGGAGGTCAAGGAAGAAGAAGAAGAAGACGAAGGGGGGCTCTCTCCCCCTTGCTTCCGGTGGCGCCGGAGCGCTGCCGGGGGCCATCATCATCACCGTGATCTTCACCAACAACTTCACCGCCTTCATCACCAACTCTTCCCCCCTCTATGCAGCGGTGTAACCCCTCTCTTACCCGCTGTAATCTCAACTTAAACATGGTGCTCAACGCTATATATTATTTCCCAATGATTTATGGCTATCTTATGATGTTTGAGTAGATCCGTTTTGTCCTATGGGTTAATTGATGATCGTGATTGGTTTGAGTTGCATGTTTTATTATTGGTGCTGTCCTATGGTGCTCTCCGTGTCGCGCAAGCATGAGGGATCCCCGCTGTAGGGTTTGCAATATGTTTATGATTTGCTTATGGTGGGTGGCGTGAGTGAACTAAAGCACAGACCCGAGTAAGTAGGTTGTTTGCATATGGGATAACGGGGATTTGATACGTTAATGCTATGGTTGGGTTTTACCTTAATGAATCTTTAGTAGTTGCGGATGCTTGCTAGAGTTCCAATCATAAGTGCATATGATCCAAGAAGAGAAAGTATGTTAGCTTATGCCTCTCCCTCAAATAAAATTGCAATAGTGATTACCAGTCTAGTTGTCGATTGCCTTGGACAAATAACTTTCTCGTAACAAAAAGCTCTCTACTAATACTTACTTTATTGGTTCTTTACTAAACAGCCCCTACTTTTTGTTTACGCGTTCTTTATTATCTTGCAAACCTATCCAACAACACCTACAAAGTACTTCTAGTTTCATACTTGTTCTAGGTAAAGCGAACATCAAGCCTGCGTAGAGTCGTATCTGTGGCCGATAGGACTTGAGAGAGTATTTGTTCTACCTTTAGCTCCTCGTTGGGTTCAACACTCTTACTTATCGAAAGAGGCTACAACTATCCCATATACTTGCGGGTCATCACGTGCTCAGCAGCCGGCCCAAAACTTGGGGACTACACCCAGTGGGTGCGCTGACGCGCCCCCACCAAGAAATAAGAGGATCAAAAACAAAGGAGTGAGAGGCATACCCGGATGGCTGCTCGCGAGTCCAAGAATGCCTCGTTGCACCGCTTGAGGGCATCGGCTTCAGCCCGGAGCTTAGTCTGGACGTCGAGGGCCGCCTGGTTCAAGGCTCCCATCCCACCTTCGCGCACCCAGCCAGAGGGCGCAACGCTGGTCGCCTCGGTGTCCGGGACTGACGAGCTCGCGGCGCCGGCCTCCAGCGGTCGCGGTGCCGAGGCAGCCTTCGCAATACAATGGCGCACGGGTGTGCGGGCCTCAGGAGTTGGGCCCGTCACCACCTCGTTCCTGGCTGGTGGCGCCAGCGGGGCGGCCGGCTGCCTGTCTTGTGTTCCACTGGTCGGCGATGGCAGAGGCATGATGACGCCCGGCATGGCAACGTCGCCGCCCTCCCTCTCCATGACCGGCTGCTCGTCACCGGCTCCCCTAGTCTTCGCCACAAACTCTGGCGGAGGTGGCGCGGAATTCAGGGGAGCCACGAGCAACGGCTCCTGGCGGCGCGTGGCCTCCGCAAGCCGCTCCTTCGCCACGGCGTCAGCCTGCGCCAGCTTCCTCAGTGCAGATGCCTCCACCTTTTCAGCCCCCGCCTTCTCCAGGCGGGCGGCTTCCTGCTCCTCGCGCACCTCTCGCGTGTTTCGCTCCTGCGCCCTAGAGGTCGGCGGCCGGATCGATTCGCCGGGTGGTGGTGGAGGTCTCCGCCGACCTGATGACCGAGGAGGTGGCCAACTTGTTGAGGGTGAGCGGGTCCCTAAGATAAGAGAGCAAGGCAAAGAAATTTTTAGGCCAGATCGGCAAGAAAGGGAAAGCGTAAGAGAAAATACTTACGCCGACACCATGGGCGGAGCCTTCGGCTGCCTCTAAAACTTGGCCACCTTTGCCGCGGCCTCTTTCGCCTGGTCGCGGCGGCCGGATTCTTGGGCTTCTTCAGCGCGCTGCCGAACAAGGCGGCACCCTATTTTCGCTTGCGCTTGCCGCCTCGAGCAGAGGCCCGGCGGAGGAGCCTGCGCTTGCGTTAGCAGCGCCCCAGGCGGGGCGGGGCTCATCTTCCTCGTCGTCGTCGTCGGGCCAGGTCTCCACACCGCCCCCTTCCTCGGAGCCGCCTGCTCCGTCGCTGCCGCCTACAGCGTCGTCCTCCAAGGCGGCCGCCCCCAAGTCAGGGTCATCCTCGTCGCTCACCTCCCGGTCCGGCTGGTAGTCACCACCCAGCCCCATGATGGCGGCCGTCGCCGAGGACATGTAGATCTGCATTCCAAGGAAGGACCACTTCATACCAAGATCGAGACTAAAGCAAGAACTAAAAATAAGAAACTAAGAGATTAACGGCAGGCGGCGGGTTGTCACGGGAGTACGGCCACTTCCCAAACCGCCAGGACCCCTCCGACACCTTGAGGTCGGAGATCTCGTTCACCATCCGGGCCACCTCGGCAGTCGGCATCTCCTTCGTGCATATCCGGCTCAGGTCGCGGTGCCCGCTCATCCGACAGATCATATGAGGACGGCCATGGAGCGGGAGAACCCGGCGCTCGATGAAGGCGATCATCAGGTCGGACGCCATGAGACCCTCCGCCTCCGTTAGCACCTGGAGCTGGCCGATGGCGGCAGCCGTGTCAGTCGACACGGGCTTTGGCTTGTAGCCCCAGTTGGGCCGAAGCCCAACAGGGGGGCCAGCCTCGTAGGGCGGCAAGTTGATGAAGTCGACTTCTGGGTCGACGTTCTCTGCATAGAAGTATGATTGCTGCCACAGTTTCACCGACTGTGATAGCTTGATGACCGGGAAGGCGTTCTTCTTTGATGGCCGGCGCACGGTGACGAAGGCGCCGCACTCGGCCGCCGTCTCCTTGGCGGAGGTGCCCAATTTGGTGTAAAAGAAGGCTCCCCACATCTTGATGGTGGGGAGGATGCTGAGGTAGCCCTCGCACGCCATGACGAAGGCAGACAGCAGCGTCACGGTGTTGGGCGTCAAGTGGTGCGGCTGGATGTGGTTAAACTCCATGAATGAGCGGAGAAACCCGCTCACCAGGAGGCCGAAGCCGCGGAGGAAATGCAAGCGGAAGACGACCCGCTCGTCCCCCTGCGGTGCCGGCGAAGTCTTGTCCCGTGGCGGCACCCGCACCTTGACGAAGGCCGGTTGGGCATCCAGCGCGTGGCCCGGAGAAAGGTGAGGTGATCCTCGATCACCGTCGAGCCGTCCCAGTCTCCTCTCTTCTCGGGCGCCATGGCGTCCGAGTGGAGCTGCGTGGGGAGGAGGAGCTCGACGATGGCAAGCTGCGGCGGTGCTATGGTGGGCACTGAGCAGCGGCAGCAGAGAGAGAAGGAAGAAAGAGTGGGGAGGAGGGCGCACGTGCTCCGCCGCTCCCCAGCCTCCCCCTACTTATAGCCCTCGGGCTGCGAGGCCGAGGGGGCGTGCGATAGCCTGGCTTATTAGGGATGATAGACTACTCATATCAATAAGGAATTCCTTCTTTTCCGGAAGCCCATTCGGACAGAACTCCAAAGTTAAGCGTGCTCGTCTTGGAGTAATTTCAAGATGGGTGACCGACCGGGAAGTTGATCCCAGGTGCGCATGAGTGAGGACAAAGTGCGCAGAAAAGACTAGTATTGATCAGTGGGGCCAATCTAGATCCCGCCAGGAGTAACGGCCACCGGCGGGTGTGTTCGGGGCGTTACAAGTTGGTATCAGAGCCGACCCTCGCAATTACACGGATGTTTGCGGACAAGTGCGCAGTCATGTTGTTCATGATGTATGTGACCCGTCGTGGCACACAACATGGCACGTGTACCGGGCTAGATGCACAAACGTTTGTGCCAAGAGGGGACGTTCCTGTGGCCCGACGAGGACGTCAGTTCCTCTGAGTGGGGTGTATGTGATAGCCTGGCTTATTAGGGATGATAGACTACTCATATCAATAAGGGCGTTACAAGTTGGTATCAGAGCCGACCCTCGCAATTACACGGATGTTTGTGGACAAGTGCGCGGTCATGTTGTTCACGATGTCTGTGACCCGTCGTGGCACACAACATGGCACGTGTACCGGGCTAGACACACAAACATTTGTGCCAAGAGGGGACGTTCCTGTGGCCCGATGAGGACGTCGGTTCCTCTGAGTGGGGGTGTATGTGATAGCCTGGCTTATTAGGGATGATAGACTACTCATATCAATAAGGGATTCCTTCTTTTCCGTAAGCCCATTCGGACAGAACTCTAAAGTTAAGCGTGCTCAGCTTGGAGTAATTTCAGGATGGGTGACCGGTCGGGAAGTTGATCCCGGGTGCGCATGAGTGAGGACAAAGTGCGTAGAAAAGACTAGTATTGATCAGTGGGGCCAGTCTAGATCCCGCGAGGAGTAACGACCACCGGCGGGTGTGTCCGGGGCATTACAGGGCGGGACGTGGGATCGTGGGATTAACTGCGCCCACGACCCCATGACCCCCCGATTACTACGCAGAGTTACTGCGCAGTAACTCTTGTGGGAATCGCAACCGCCCGCCTCAGCCGCAGCGGATCCACCCGTGTGCCGAGGCCCAGTGGTGCCAGGCCTGTCCCGCTGTCACGTCCCACTGAGAGCATGGGGTGACAGGCTGGCTAGGCTGACGTGCGTCGCATGGCGTGCTCGTGGCGGGCGGCAGGCCTGGGGAAGCTTAGCAGGCACGCCATCTGTTTCTCGCCTTGGTGTTCGAAATCGGCAGACGAGCCCGCCTTGTCAAATTGGCTCCGGCAGCCGGCGTGTCACAAGGCGGACCAAGCGTTCGATCAGAGCGCAGCAAGAGGGGAAGCTGTTGAGACCTCGCGGCCCGTCAACCGTGACGACTCACCAGCTTCGGGGACTACAGTCGGAGTAATGGGACATGAGTAATGGGACACGGGTAGCCTAACCCGAGTCCCTAATCCTTTCAAGACTTTGGGCCGGCTTCGCCCCGAGAGACACCAACATGAAGCGCCGCCTTCCGGCGGGCGGCTGCCCAAAGACGGTCGAGTACCAGCAAAAGACACCAAGACGGGCCGACTCCTAGCAGGCGGCCTACGTAGAGGCCGGCTTCTAGCAGGCGGCCACCCGGCGCCCTCAGAGTCTGCGCCCCTCATCAAGAGGACAAGACAGGATGAGGCTACAGTGTAGCCCCTCATCTCCGAATCATGGGCTTGGCATGGCTAAAGTGCCCCGTACAGGTGGAGATCTTCGCGCGGCGCGACACAGTTGCCACCTCCCCCTTGACGTCATTCCTGACATGCGGAGCCCTGTTCCTATGACGGCCTGTTGGTACGGCCTGCAGGAGGCGGGCCCTGCCAGGCAGTGAGAGCCCGGAAGACGGCGGAAGCCAGACCAGCCGGATCTAAGGGAGGCCGGCTTCTAGCAGGCGGTCAGTTCCTCCCTCAAGGCCCGTGCACCATTAACCAGATGGGGTGTGGTGTGGCTACAATGATCTCCCACCAGGCGGCGAGACTGTAGCCACGCTCCCCTGACCAAGCCCGCGTCATTAGCATCACGGCTACAGTGATCAGCCACCAACCAGACCCGTGAGCGGCGGGGGCGGCCTGTCAGCTTCATACCAGACCAGGCGGCGGGGCCCAGCTGCCGGCGGAGAAGCCGGCGACCAGAGACACTGACAGCCGGGTCCGGCACCCGACCAGATTACCATTGTACCCATGGGGGGTAGGCCTATATAAACCCCCCAGGGCACCCATGCAAAGGATTCCCAACCTATTAGAACTAGCTTCCACCCTAGAGGAAGAAGAGAGCTAGCCCTGCCTCCTTCTACCTCTAGCATACAGCTCGAGGAGCACCATTGTACTCACTAGTGCCTTAGTGATCATGCGGAGACCCCGCAGAGCAGGACTAGGGGTGTTATCTCCTAGGAGAGCCCCGAACCTGGGTAAAGTGCGCCGACGTTCGTGTCTACGCCTCATCCCGCTTCCAGGCACCGGTGATGTTCTACTCGCTCCCACCATGATAAGCCATCCTTTAGCATATGTCGCACCCAACCCCCGACAACACCTTTTGGGAGAAGCCCACTTGATTGGAATTTATTAGAATACTCTTTGTGCTTCACTTATATCTTTGGAGCTAGATAGTTTTTGCTCTAGTGCTTCATTTATATCTTTTAGAGCACGGCGGTGGCTTAATTTTGTAAAAACTGTTAGTCTCTCATGCTTCACTTATATTATTTTGAGAGTCTTTTAAAACAGCATGGTATTTGCTATGGTTATAAAATTGGTCCTAGAATGGTGGGCACCCAAGTTGGGTATAATAAAAACTATCATAGGAAGTGAATTGGATGCTATGATCAATTTGATACTTGATAATTGTTTTGAGATATGGAGGTAGTGATATTGGAATCATGCTAGTTGGGTGATTATGAATTTAAAGAATGCTTGTGTTGAAGTTGGCAAGTCCCGTAGCATGCACGTATGGTAAAGGTTGTGTAACAAATTTATTGCATAGGGTGCTCCTTTGATTGCTTTCCCTTGAGTGGAGGTCGGGGGCGCGCGATGGTTAAATCCTACCAACCTCTTCCCTAGGAGCATGCGTAGTAGTACTTTGCTTCAAGGGCTAATAAAACTTTTGCAATAAGTATATGAGTTCTTTATGACTAATGTTGAGTCCATGGATTATACACACTTTTGCCTTTCCATCATTGCTAGCCTCTTCGGTACTGTGCATTGCCCTTTCTCACCTTGAGAGTTGGTGCAAACTTCGCCGGTGCACCCAAACCCCGTGATATGATACGCTCTATCACACATAAACCTCCTTATATCTTCCTCAAAACAGCCACCATACCTACCTATTATGGCATTTCCATAGCCATTCCGAGATATATTGCCATGCAACTTTCCACCATTCTGTTCATCATCATGACTTACATTATCATTGTCATATTGACTTGCATGATCATGTAGTTGAAATCATATTTGTGGCAAAGCCACCATGCATAATTTTCCACACATGCCACTCTTGATTCATTGCCCATCCCGGTACACCGTTGAAGGCATTCATATAGATTCATATCTTGTTCTAGTTTTGGGTTGTAATTCATGAGTTGTAAATAAATAAAAGTCTGATGACCATCATTATTAGAGCATTGTCCCCAAATAAAAAAGGCCAAAAAGAAAAAAAGAAAGGCCAAAGAAAAAAAGGAGAAAAAAGAAGAAAGGCCAAAAGAAAAAAAGAAAAAGGAAATAAAAAAGGGGGCAATGTTACTATCTATTTTTCCACACTTGTGCTTCAAAGTAGCACCAAATTCTTCATATAGAGAGTCTCATATGTTATCACTTTCATATACTAGTGGGAATTTTTCATTATAGAACTTGGCTTGTATATTCCTACGATGGGCTTCCTCAAAATGCCCTAGGTCTCCGTGAGCAAGCAAGTTGGATGCACAACCACTTAGTTTCTTTTGTTGAGCTTTCATACATTTATAGCTCTAGTGCATCCGTTGCATGGCAATCCCTACTCCTCATGTTGATATCAATTGATGGGCATCTCCATAGCCCATTGATTATCCTCGTCAATGTGAGACTTTCTCCTTTTTTGTCTTCTCCACACAACCTCCATCATCATATTCTATTCCACCCATAGTGCTATATCCATGGCTCACGCACATGTATTGCGTGAGAGTTGAAAAAGGTCGAAGCGCGTTAAAAAGTATGAACCAATTGCTTGGCTGAAACCTGGGTTGTTCTTGATGGGAGTATTTTGTGTGATGAAAATGAAGCATAGCCTAACTATATGATTTTGTAGGGATGAACTTTCTTTAGCCATGTTATTTTGAGAAGACATGATTGCTTTGATTAGTATGCTTGAAGTATTACTATTTCTTATGTCAATATAAACTTTTATTTTGAATCATTTGGATCTGAACATTCATGCCACAATAAAGAAAATTACATTGAGAATTATGCTAGGTAGCATTCCACATCAAAAATCATGTTTTTATCATTTACCTACTCGAGGACGAGCAGGAATTAAGCTTGGGGATGCTTGATACGTCTCCAACGTATCTATAATTTTTGACTGTTCCATGCTATTATATTACCCGTTTTGGATGTTTATGGGCTTTACTTTACACATTTATATCATTTTTGGGACTAACCTACTAACCGGAGGCCTAGCCCGTATTGCTGTTTTTTTGCCTATTTCAGTATTTCGAAGAAAAGGAATATCAAATGGAGTCCAAACGGAATGAAACCTTCGGGAGCGTTATTTTTGGAACCAACGGGATCCAGAGGACTTGGAGTGCAACTCAAGAAGCAGCCGAGGCGGCCACGAGGGTGGAAGCCCCCCCTACTAGGCGCACCCCCTATCTCATGGGCTCCTCGGGCGGCCACCGACCTACTTCTTCCTCCTATATATACCCATGTACCCCGAGAACATCAGAACAAACCACGAAAAACTATTTCGACCACTGTAACCTTCTGTATTCGTGAGATCCCATCTTGGAGCCTTCGTCGGCTCTCCGCCCGAGAGGGAATCGACCATGGAGGGCTTATACATCAACACCATAGCCCCTCCGATGAGTTGTGAGTAGTTTACCACAGACCTTCGGGTCCATAGTTATTAGCTAGATGGATTCTTCTCTCTTTTTGGATCTCAATACCATGTTCTCCTCGATCTTCTTGGAGATTTATTTGACGTAACTCTTTTTGCGGTGTGTTTGTCGAGATCCGATGAATTGTGGGTTTATGATCAAGTTTATCTATGAGAAATATTTTAATCTCCTCTGAATTCTTTTATGTGTGATTAAGTTATCTTTGCAAGTCTCTTCGAATTATCAGTTTGGTTTGGCCTACTAGATTGATCTTTCTTGCAATGGGAGAAGTGCTTAGCGTTGGGTACAATCTTGCGGTGTCCTTTCCAAGTGACAGCAGGGACAGGAAGGCACGTATTGTATTGTTGCCATCGAGGATAAAAAGATGGGGTTTATATCATATTGCATGAGTTTATCCGTCTATATCATGTCATCTTTCTTAATGCGTTACTCTGTTCTTTATGAACTTAATACTCTAGATGCATGCTGGATAGCGGTCGATGTGTGGAGTAATAGTAGTAGATGCAGGCAGGAGTCGGTCTACTTGTCATGGACGTGATGCCTATATACATGATCATGCCTAGATAATATCATAACTATTCGCTTTTCTATCAATTGCTCGACAATAATTTGTTCACCCACCGTAATACTTATGCTATCTTGAGAGAAGCCACTAGTGAAACCTATGGCCCCCGGGTCTATCTTTTATCATATAAGCTTTCAATCTACTTTTTATTTGCATCTTTACTTTTCCTATCTATATTATAAAATACCAAAAACATATTTATCTTATTATATTATCTCTATCAGATCACACTTTCGCAAGTGGCCGTGAAGGGATTGACAACCACTTTATTGCATTGGTTGCGAGTTCTTTGTTTGTTTGTGTACGTGTGTGGGACTTTTGAGGAGCCTCCTAATGGATTGATACCTTGGTTCTCAAACTGAGGGAAATACTTACGCTACTATTGCTGCATCACCCTTTCCTCTTCAAGGAAAACCAACGCAAGCTCAATACGTAGCACCGAACAATCGGGAACATAGGGGTAAACATAGGAGCAAGGCAACCCATCTTGCGGAACACTTAAGTCAACATGGTGCATATTGTGGCGTAATACACGAACAAGGAATGAAGCCATACAAGTATAATCATATGCAAGAGGAAAAGCTCCATAAAGGAAGCCCCCAAATAAACGGGGTATTCGAATATGTGTGTCACAAACAAAGTTTGACAAGGAACTTTGTCACAAACAACTTTTTGCCAAAAAGTATAACGCTTGGTCGAACCGAACAAAATTTAAAACCGAAAGTTTTTGAGCATGAAAGCGACTTAGGTGGTTAATGTGCTCGGTGTTGATGACGCGATTCGGGCTTGTGGCGGGACGAATACGCCCATTAATCTGTGACAGATCCGACAAGGTTTGCAATCCTCGGCATGGCCGAGGTCCCAGCCCCAGGCCCGAGGTGTCCAAGCAAGGAGTTCGGCACTCCGGAGTAGTGACCGCGTAACGCAGTCGAAATCGATTACCTGCACACAGAAAACAGTGCGGTCCAG
>NC_041385.1:507537418-507565181 GCF_002162155.2 Triticum dicoccoides
TGTGTGTGTGTGTGTTGGGGAACGTTGCAGAAAATAAAAAATTTACTACGGTTTCACCAAGATCCATCTATGAGTTCATCTGAGCAACGAGTCATGGGAGAGAGATTGCATCTACATACCACTTGTACATCGCGTGCGGAAGCGTTCAAGAGAACGGTGATGATGGAGTCGTACTCGCCGTGATTCAAATCACCGATGACCAAGTGCTGAACGGACAGCACCTCCGCGTTCAACACACGTACGGAGCGGATGACGTCTCCTCCTTCTTAGTCCAGCAAGGGGGAAGGAGAGGTTGAGGAAGAAGGATCCAGCAGCAGCACGACGGGGTGATGATGGTGGAGAGGCAGTACTCCGACAGGGCTTCGCCAAGCACTCAACGGAGGAGGAGAGGTGTTGGGGAGGGGAGGGGCTGTGCCTTGGATTAGGTGTTCAGCCCTCCCCTCTCCCCTCTATTTATAGGGGAAGGGGGGAGGGGGGCGGCCCCCTCTAGATGAGATCTAGAGGGGGGCGGCGGCCAGGGAGGGGGGCTTGCCCCCCAAGCAAGGGGGGCGCCCCCACTAGGGTTCCCCCCCAACCCTAGGCGCATGGGCCCAAGGGGGGGGGGCGCCCAGCCCTCTAGGGGCTGGTTCCCTGCCCCTTGCGGCCCATGAGGCCCTCCGAGAGGGGTGGCCCCTCCCGGTGGACCCCCGGAACCCCTCCGGTGGCCCCGGTACAATACCGATATGCCCCCGAAACTTTCTGGTGTCCGTATGACAACTTCCGATATATAAATCTTTACCTCCGGACCATTCCGGAACTCCTCGTGACGTCCGGGATCTCATCCGGGACTCCGAACAACATTCGGTAATCACATACAAGTCTTCCTAATTACCCTAGCGTCACCGAACCTTAAGTGTGTAGACCCTACGAGTTCGGGAGACACGCAGACATGACCGAGACGGCTCTCCGGTCAATAACCAACAGCGGGATCTGGATACGCATGTTGGCTCCCACATGCTCCTCAATGATGTCATCGGATGAACCACGATGTCGAGGATTCAATCAACCCCGTATGCAATTCCCTTTGTCAATCGGTACGTTACATGCCCGAGACTCGATCGTCGGTATCCCAATACCTCATTCAGTCTCGTTACCGGCAAGTCACTTTACTCGTACCATAATGCATGATCCCGTGACCAAACACTTGGTCACTTTGAGCTCATTATGATGATGCATTACCGAGTGGGCCCAGAGATACCTCTCCGTCATACGGAGTGACAAATCCCAGTCTCGATCCGTGTCAACCCAACAGACACTTTCGGAGATACCTGTAGTGCACCTTTATAGTCACCCAGTTACGTTGTGACGTTTGGTACACCCAAAGCTCTCCTACGGTATCCGGGAGTTACACGATCTCATGGTCTAAGGAAGAGATACTTGACATTGGAAAAGCTCTAGCAAAACGAACTACACGATCTTGTGCTATGCTTAGGAATGGGTCTTGTCCATCACATCATTCTCCTAATGATGTCATCCCGTTGTCAACGACATCTAATGTCCATAGTCAGGAAACCATGACTATCTGTTGACCAACGAGCTAGTCAACTAGAGGCTTACTAGGGACGTATTGTGGTCTACGTATTCGCACGTGTATTACAATTTCCAGATAATACAATTATAGCATGAATAAAATACAATTATCATGAACAAGGAAATATAATAATAATGCTTTTATTATTGCCTCTAGGGCATATTTCCAACAATATGATCCTTGCATAATTGCTTTACGCAAAAATAATTTATTTAAAGAGATGTGGCCTGGTGCCGAAGCCAATGCCGATGCAGGGCATCGGTGTGACGTAGTGAAGGCGGGACAAAGCCTGAATTTGCAGGGTGGTCCGGGCTCTAGATGCGGCATTCGCCGAACTACAGACGGAAAACGGACCGAACCATCGCGCAACCATCGTTAACGCGGCCATCCTTTGACAGACCTGTGCACAGATGATGGAACAAACCAGAGTAATAACTTTTCAGAAAAATAAATCCAAGCAAGAAAAAATTAATAGGATTAATAGTGCCTGGTTTCTCTGTTTTAGCAATCTGAAAAAGTTTACTCCCGAAATTGGGACTTGATCCGCACACCCATTGCCTGGTGAGCGATGGAGCGGCGGCATGGTGATGCTGGCAAAGGTTGGCTACCGAGGCAAAGGCCCCGGTCCAGCTAACATGACGAAGTTGGTCGGTTGACGACGCCGAAGTCTCCGGAGTAGGTCGATGAAGGGATGACGAAGCCCCCGATCCAGAGAGGAGATGGAGCAGGTCGGTGAGGAGATGTTGCAGCTGCCCTGCCAGCCGAGGTGTTGAAGTAGTTTGGCATGATGGACATCGGCTCGATGAAGGAATGGTTCGGCCATGCCGATGTAGGTTGTAACTTGTGACATGGTCAATGCTGGCTTGATGAAGTGACTGTGCGGCGATGCCAGTGTGCCTGCTCCGTGTAATCCGTGGGGCGGCGATGTTGGTGACGATTTATCCTTGACGATGCCGAACTCTTGTTCGTCTTGCCGAGATGATGATCCAGAAAAGTTGACCTCGGCTCAACAAAGCGACGACGTGTCTAGCGTAGGTCGGCAGCCGTGGAGCAATATTGCTGGACTGGTTTGACACTAGTGTGATGGTGAAGATCGTGTTGAAAAGACTTTAAAGTTAGTGGGATGTGCTCGGGAACAAAGCACAATACCCCATACAAAAGTTCCTTCAAAAAGGATGTTCGATATCCCATTCATAAAAAAGACGAACTCGGGTCGGATTCGTTCTCGCGCAGAAAACATGTCTGAAAAGTGATGGACTAATCAGAAGGTTCCCGGAGTTTGGACAGTCGGATCGAGCCGAAATTTTGAGCGATGGCAGATATAGGAATTCCGCAACCGATCAACGATTGGATCTTCCAAAGGATGTCCGAGCTAGATGCTGGACACCATGCCCTAAACTCGTCTAGATTCCCGTCCAGGTTTGACAGGGCTCCTGTATATCGTAGATTGCCAGAGATTCCTCCATCGGAACTCGAAGAAACTTTATAGTGTTGTTGTAGACTCAATTCCGCACAATTCCACCGAAGGAATCGTAAAAGTGACACACGAGGAGGTGGTGGTAGCGGATACAAGTTTGCTATCCAGAAAAACAGCACGGTCACACGAGGGCAATGTTGACGTTGAGCCCCCGGGCTCCATGGATGATTCCTCTATGATCTTGATACATATCGGAGTTGATGATGATGAGGACATATGTCCGATCTTTATGATCTGAAAAGTGGTCTGGTCCTCGGACTAGCCAAGGTGACCAGTTGTGCCGACGGTGAAGACGCAGACGTTGCAGTTGATCTGCAAGCGAGCCATTGATCTTTTTGCCGATCACACAGCAGAACTCTCAATGAAAACACCATTGTCGGTGTCAAAACCGGCAGATCTCGGATAGGGGGTCCCAAGCTGTGTGTCATCGATCGATGGGTAATAGGAGACAGGGGACATGATGTTACCCAGGTTCGGGCCCTCTCTATCAAGGTAATACCCTACTTCCCGCTTGATTGATCTTGATGAATATAGGGTTACAAGAGTTGATCTACCACGAGATCATATGTTGTGGTCTAAACCCTAGGGGTATGATGAGTAAGGTCATAATGATCTAGCCTCTCTATCGACTAGCCTAGCCTTGGTTTATGTAATGTGCCCGAGGCCTAAGATAATAAGAGTCCTAGCCGAATACGCCGGTGAGGAGTCCTTGTCTTGATCACCAAGTCTTGTGGAATCTTCCTCGTGTATGCATCAGCTGTCCGAACTGGCCCATGAGTATACGGCCATGGGGGCCCTCGGCCCAATCTAACTGATCGGGGGACGACATGGTGAGTACCCCCTAGTCCAGGACACCGTCACCTACCCTCCCCCCCAGGCGCGCCCTCCTGCCTCGGGGCCTCCTCATGGAGTCCCAGACTTCAAATCCAAGTCTTCTGGATTGCTTTTGGTCAAAGAAAGATCCTCGCGAAGGTTTCATTCCGATTGGACTCCGTTTGGTATTCCTTTTCGCAAAACTCTAAAGTAGGCAAAAAAAAATAGAAACTGGCACTGGGCCTCTGGTTAATAGGTTAGTCCCAAAAATAATATAAAAGAGCATATTAAAGCCCATTAAACATCCAAAATAGATAATATAATAGCATGGAACAATAAAAAATTATAGATACGTTGGAGACGTATCAAGCATCCCCAAGCTTAATTCCTGCTCGTCCTCGAGTAGGTAAATGATAAAAAATAGAATTTTTGATGTGGAATGCTACCTAACATAATTACCAATGTGATTTTCTTTATTGTGGCATGAATGTTCAGATCCGAAAGATTCAAGACAAAAGTTTAATATTGACATAAAAATAATAATACTTCAAGCATGCTAACAAAGTAATCATGTCTTCTCAAAATAACATGAACGAAGAAAGTTCATCCCTACAAAATCATATAGTTTGGCTGTGCTCCATCTTCGTCACACAAAAATGTTCAAATCATGCACAACCCCGATTTCAGCCAAGCAATTGTTTCATACTTTAGTATTCTCAAACTTTTTCAACTTTCACACAATACATGAGCGTGAGCCATGGACATAGCACTACGGGTGGAATAAAATGGTGGTTGTGGAGAAGACAAAAAGGAGGAAGATGGTCTCACATCAACTAGGCATATTAATGGGCTGTGGAGATGCCCATCAATAGATATCAATGTGAGTGACTAGGGATTGCCATGCAACGGATGCACTAGAGCTATAAATGTATGAAAGCTCAACAAAAGAAACTAAGTGGGTGTGCATCCAACTTGCTTGCTCATGAAGACCTAGGGCATTTTGAGGAAGCCCATCATTGGAATATACAAGCCAAGTTCTATAACAAAAATTCCCACTAGTATATGAAAGTGACAAAATAAGAGACTCTCTATCATGAAGATCATGGTGCTACTTTGAAGCACAAGTGTGGAAAAAGATAGTAGCATTGCCCCTTCTCTCTTTTTCTCTCATTTTTTTGTTTGGCTTCTTTGGCCTATTTTTTTTTCATTGGCTTCTTTGGCCTCTTTTTTTCATTTCCTCACATGGGACAATGCTCTAATAATGATGATCATCACACTTCTATTTATTTACAACTCAAGGATTACAACTCGATACTTAGAACAAAATATGACTATATGAATGCCTCCGGCGGTGTACCGGGATGTGCAATGAATCAAGAGTGACATGTATGAAAAAATTATTAATGGTGGCTTTGCCACAAATACGATATCAACTACATGATCATGCAAGGCAATATGACAATGATGGAGCGTGTCATAATAAACGAAACGGTGGAAAGTTGCATGGCAATATATCTCGGAATGTCTACGGAAATGCCATAATAGGTAGGTATGGTGGCTGTTTTGAGGAAGGTAAATGGTGGGTTTATGGTACCAGCGAAAGTTGCGCGGTACTAGAGAGGCTAGCAATGGTGGAAGGGTGAGAGTGCATATAATCCATGGACACAACATTAGTCATAAAGAACTCACATACTTATTGCAAAAATCTACAAGTCATCAAAACCAAGCACTACGCGCATGCTCCTAGGGGAAGGGTTGATAGGAGTTAACCATCGCGCGATCCCGACCTCCACACATAAGGAAGACAATCAAAGAAACACCTGATGCTTCAAATTTTATTACACAACGGTTACCATACATGCATGCTATGAGACTTGCAAACCTCAACACAAGTATTTCTCAATTTCACAATTACTCTACTAGCATGACTCTAATATCACCATCCTCATATCTCAAAACAATCATCAAGCATCAAACTTCTCATAGTATTCAACGCACTTTGTGTGAAAGTTTTTATTATACCCATCTTGGATGCCCATCATATTAGGACTAGCTTTATAGCCAAAGCAAATTACCATGTTGTTCTAAAAGACTCTCAAAATAATATAAGTGAAGCATGAGAGATCAATAATTTCTATAAAAAAAAACCACCACCGTCCTCTAAAAAGATATAAGTGAAGCACTAGAGCAAAATTATCTAGCTCAAAAGATATAAGTGAAGCACATAGAGTATTCTAATGAATTCCTATTCACGCGTGTCTCTCCCAAAAGGTGTGTACAACAAGGATGATTGTGGTAAACTAACAAGCAAAGACTCAAATCATACAAGACGCTCGAAGCAAAACACATATCATGTGGTGAACAAAAATATAGCCTGAAGTAAAGTTACTGATAGACGAAGACGAAAGAAGGGATGCCTTCCGGGGCATCCCCAAGCTTAGGCTTTTGGTTGTCCTTGAATTACCTTGGGGTGCCTTGGGCATCCCCAAGCTTAGGCTCTTGCCACTCCTTTGTAGCGACCACGATCCTTGTGCATCAGTGTCATCCCTAGATCGGTAATGCTGACACGCATAGTACTCGAGGAATTATAACAGAGTTCAATCACACACTTATTAAATTGAGTCCTCATAAAGAGTATGATTACACAAAAATATCATGGCTGAAGGCCATCTAAACTAAATAACTGCGGAAGCTTCGAAGGTAAATGAGTCCATCAACTCCAACTACATAGCTTAGTGCAAAACAACGACCTATCGCACCTTATTCGTCGTATGAGTAGTCTGTAACATGAGACGTTGCAGCCATGTAGGTCAGCACATTGAATATGCTGGCAGAGTTACACTGTAAAGCAATGAAATGCAAGAACTATATCTACATGCAATATTTGGTTGGTGGAGGTTGTAAGGTTATGATTTTTGCACAAAGCTAGTTTTTCCCTACAACAAAGGAATAAATTTATTTAACTACTCCCAAGTTGCCCAATATTTGAGAAGGTAACCCCAACTCAAATCCCAATTAAAAGTATCATCTTTAACCCAATAAATTCATTAAGTAAAGTGATGAGATCACACCAATAATTCAAGTACCGGATACTCAAGATGTCCATAACCGGGGACACAGCTAACCATGAATACTTTATACACTCTGCAGAGGTTTGCGCACTTTTCCCCACAAGACTCGGCCGCATCCATGATCAGATGATCTAGACATAGTCTTTCTGAAGCATTAACTCTCTACTCCGGGTGGACCGGTACACCTAATTTCCCCTACATCTGCTAGTCCACCTCTTCAAGAGCTCACGCAACTTACTCAACTATGCCAGATCCCATAATGGCTTGTGGCTGCACACGGAAGTTTCTAGCATGAATAATCTTATGATCCCTTTGAGCCAGGGTGGCGAACCATAGGAAAAATCACACGATTACTCCAGGATTTCCTAAAATAGGCAACACTGACTTCCCTAGGTGCCTCAACCAATCCACCCAGATGTATATTAAAGTTGCCACCTTAATGTTATCCATGATTAATAACTCTCAAACTTTCATGTGCGAATCACGATACAATCCCCGTCTACGAGCATGTCTAAGCAATAAATAAGCATAACGTATATTCCCGGGGTGATCAAAAGGTATTAGGTTCCTACCTCAAGTACTACAACCAAACTACATGTTCCCAATCCTACTCATGCAATTATTTGAGGAGTAATACTAATGCATAGTAAAAAGTGGGTAAAGAAGAGTATGATCAAAGTGTAACTTGCCTTGCTGACGATCTGCAAACTCTAGAGATTCATAGTAACAAGCTTCGCACTCCGGGTAATCTAGCGTAGACAAACAGTAGCATACATAAGCAATCACTCAAACGAAACAACGAGAAAACCGAGAAAAGATCCAAATCAAACATGAAACAGGAAAATGTCTTAAACTAACAAAAGTAAAACCTAATAGCATTATTATCATATGGATTAGATCTTAAAGGTAGGTACATGTGATTGGCTATGATTTGCAAAAAGAAACAACTCAAACGGAGAAACGAAACTCAAAATGCGAACGAAACAAGATCGTTTACTAATCTAAACTAAACTCAAATTTTAGAGTACCAAAGTCATATTCAAGTTGGTTAACTGGAAAGAACAGAACGACGTGAAGATTTAGGCGCTAGTTTCATCTAATTTGGATAAACGAGTAAAAAGTTACGCTAGTTTTAAGATTGGGGGCTAAATCGCGAAAAAACTATTTGTGGATAGGTCCCTGGCCGAAAATAAACTAAAAAGAAAAACCTACAGCGGGAACGTTCATTAACAGAACTTATACGATGAAAACCATCCGTTAAAACGAACGAACAAACGTTTGTTAAATAAGTAAACCTAAAAAAACCGATCAAATCTACCGAACCAACTAAATCACAAAACCCCAAAAAAATGGACGGCGAGATCCAGCGGCGGCGGCTTCCCGGTGGCGGCGGGCTGTGGCGTTGGGCGGTGTGGGGCGACGGCGCGGGGCGGCAGGGAGGCGGCGCGGGCGACGGCGCGGGGTTGCAGCGGGTGCATGCAGTGGCGGCGCGGCGCTGCTGACGCGAGGCGAGGCGAGGCGGCTGGAGGAGAGGCGGCGGGGCGCGCGGCATATAAAGGGCCCCCCAGGGGTCTCCGACTTGCAGAAGGGGGCACCGAGACAGGGCGGCGGCGGACTCCGGCGGGATTCCGTCTCCCGCGGCGGCGAAGGCGGTGGCGCGACGGGCCGGCTTGCTGGGCCGGCTGGGCTTCGGCCCAGTCGGTCCGAACCACTTTTTTTAAAACAATTTTGCCGCGAAGGAAAAATTCTAAATAAATATAAAAAATTCTAAAAATTCCAGAAACAATTTTCACCGTCCAAACCTAATATTTAGGACAAAATGAACATTTTTCTGGACTAGGATGCAATTTTTAAAAATACAATATTTTTCTAACTCATATAAAATACCAAATAAAAATACCAATAAATTAATAATTTGATTTTAAAATTCTTTCTCCAATATTTCTCTTAGGTTGAAAAAGTCATATTATCTTCTCTCATTTATTTTTGATATTGGAAATAATTGGAGAGAAAAATATTAAAATCAAATTGATCCTTTCTTGAAATTGAAATAAATTCAAATATGAATTTTGTGAAACCTCCAACTCTCTCCTTGGGTCCTTGAGTTGCTTAAGATTTCTAGGATCACAACAAAATGCAAGAATAAATATGATATGCATAAGATGATCTATGTATAACATCCAAATTGAAAATTTTGGGATGTTACAAACCTATTTCCCTTAAGATGAATCTCGCCCTCGAGATTCGGGTTGGTTAGCAAAAAGGTTTGGGTGGTCTTTGTGAAGGTCTTCCTCTCGCTGCTAGATGGCTTTCTCCTCGGTATGGTGGCTCCACTAAACTTTGCAAAACTTGATAACTTTGCTGGGAGTAACTCAACTGGAAAACTTGAGAATCTTTACTGGCTGATCTTCATAGGTCAAATACTGTCTAACTGAATTGCTTCCAGTGGCACTATATCTCTTAGAGGAATATCGGCCATGTCTGCGTGGCACTTCTTTAACTGGGAAACGTGAAACACATCATGAACTCCTGACAATCCTTCTGGCAATTCTAGCTTGTATGCAACTTTGCCCATGCGTTCCAAAACTCTGTATGGTCCCACAAAACGTGGTTGTAGCTTTCCCTTGACTCCAAAATTTTTCACTCCTCAAAGTGGGGACACACGAAGATATGCTCTGTCTCCAACTTCGTATACTATCTCCTTGCGTTTAGTATCCGCATAACTCTACTGCCTGGACTGGGCTACCTTGAATCTGTCACGAATCAACTTAACCTTATCCTTCGAGTCTTTGATTAAGTCTGGTACGAACAATTGTCGATCTCCAACTTCATCCCACGATAACGGTGTCCTGCACCTCCTTCCATATAAAGCTTCGAAAGGGACCATCTTCAAACTGGCTTGATAATTGTTGTTATAAGACAACTCTGCATATGGCAAATTGTCATCCCAACTAGATCCATAATCTAGCGCACAAGCTCTCAACATGTACTTCAGAATCTGATTGACTCTCTCCGTCTGTCCATCTGTTTGTGGATGAAAGGCTGTACTGAACTCTAGCCTGGTGCCCAAAGTTTCATGCAACTGATTCCAAAACTTTGAAATAAATTGGGTTCCTCTATATTGTACAATGGTCCTCAGAACTCCATGCAGACATACGATCTTGGTCATGTATATCTTTGCCAACTTAGCACTCGTATAGGTTGTCTTCACCGGGATGAAATGAGCTACTTTTGTCAAATGATCAACTACAACCCAGATAGAGTCATGGCCTGAACGAGTCCTGGGTAATCCAGTGATAAAATCCATGCCAAGTTTATCCCACTTCCATTCGGGTATCAACAATGGTTATAGCAATCCAGTTGGCTTCTGATGCTCTGCCTTGACTCTCTGACATACATCACATACTGCTACATACTCGGCAATATCCTTCTTCATTCCTGTCCACCAAAAACTTTCCTTCAAATCCAAATACATCTTTGTGTTGCCTGGGTGAATCGAGTACGGTGAATCATGGGCCTCCTGCAGAATCAACTTCCTGATCTCGGGGTCATTAGGCACATATATGTGGTCCTCAAACCATAAGGTGTCGTGCTCATCCTCACGAAATCCTTTAGCTTTTCCTATTCTCATCCTTTCCTTTATCTCGGCAATCTCCTTGTCAGTCTTCTGGGCTTCTCTGATCTTTCCCAACAAAGTGGACTGAATTTCCAATGCTGCAACATAACCTCTCGGAACTATCTCCAAGCATAGCTCTCGAAGATCATCTGCTAACTCCTTAAGTAATCCTCCGGTTATGAGCGTGTTAACTTAACTCTTGCGGCTCAATGTATCTACTACGACATTGGCCTTTCCGGGATGATAGTGCAATTTCATATCATAGTCCTTTATGAGCTCCAACCATCTCCTTTGCCCGAGGTTCAACTCCTTCTGCGTGAAGATGTATTTCAAACTCTTATGATCCGTGTATACATCACAATGGTTTCCAATGAGAAAGTGTCTCCATGTCTTCAGCGCATGCACTACGGCTGCTAACTCTAAATCGTGCATAGAATAATTCAACTCATGAGATCGAAGCTGTCATGAGGCATATGAAACAACTCTTCCTTCTTGCATAAGTACACCTCCAAGTCCTCGACATGAAGCATTGCAATATACTTGGTAATCCTTACGTTGGTCTGGGAGAATCAACACTGGGACTGTAACCAAACATTTGTTCAACTCCTAAAAACTGGCCTCACAACCCTCAGTCCATTTGAACTTGGTGTCCTTCTTCAATAATACTGTCATGGGCTTTGCTATCTTGGAGAAATTCTTAAACCTCTGGTAATAGCCTTCGAGTCCAAGAAAACTTCTGATCTCTCCAACTTATGTGGGTGCCAACCATTTAGTGACAGAAGCAACCTTGGTAGGGTCTACTGGTATTCCTTCTCCGGATATAACATGTCCGAGAAATCCAACTTCCTTTAACCAAAACTCACATTTGCTGAACTTGGCATACAACTGATGTTCACTGAGCTTCTCAAGAACCAAACGCAAATGCTCCTTATGCTCTTCTTCATTCTTCGAGTAGACCAATATATCATCAATGAACACCACGATGAACTTATCCAAGAACTCCATAAACATTGTGTTCATCATATTCATGAAATAGACAGGTGTGTTAGTCAAACCAAATGACATAACGGTATACTCATATAGCTCGTACCTTGTGGTAAAAGCTGTCTTAGGTATATCCTATTCTCGGATCTTCAACTGGTGATAACCTGGTCGAAGATTGATCTTGGAGAAAACTTTAGCTCCTTGCAACTGGTCAAACAAATCATTGATCATCGGTAGTGGGTATTTGTTCTTGATCATCACCTCACTTAGTGCATGATAATCAACAACCATCCTCAAAGATCAATCCTTCTTCTCCACTAGAAGCACTAGGGCTCCCCAAGGTGATGAACTTGGTCGACTGTAACCTTTCTCCAGTAACTCCTTTATCCGCGTCTTAATTTCCTCCAGATCTTTTGCGGGCATCTGATACAGTCTCTTTGATATTGGTCCGGTGCCTGGCAATAGCTGAATCAAAAACTCAATGTCTCAATCCGGTGGCATGCCTGGTAACTCTTCCAGAAATACGTTGGGATAATCCTTCACCATTGGTACTTCCTCCTCAACAACTCCTGATAAGGAATTCACTTGAGTTCTCCTCGGTGCATGCCGAGATACATACTTGATCCTCTTTCCTTCTGCGGTGGTGAGAAAAATTGATTTACTGGCGCAATCGATGTTTCCCTCAAACTTGGATAGCCAATCCATGCCTAGTATCACATCCAATCCTTGTGACTCTAGAACAATCAGGTCGGTGGGGAAAACATGTCTACCTATGGTTACTAGAAACTGGTAGCATCCCCTACTAGTCATATACTCCGCTCCTGGGGAACTTACTAACATAGGTGACTTAAGGGATACGGTTGGAAATTTATACTTATTCGCAAATCCCCTTGATATGTATGAATGCGATGCACCAGTATAAAAAAGAACAAGTTTGGTAAATGCATTAATCAAAAACTTACCGACAACTGCGTCGGGTTGATCCTCAATGTCCTCCACACTGACATGGTTCACCTGACCTTTGGTGAAGGGGTTGGGCTTCTTGGCAGAACCTCCATTGCCATTTCCATTCTTTGCTTCAAGACATTCAGTGGCATAATGTCCGGTCTTCTGGCACTTGAAACATGTAATGTGGCTCAAATCCCTCTTGGCTGGTGTTGCGGGGTTGGAACGGTTCTGGCTGCTGCTTCCTCCATTCCCATTACCATTCTTGGGACCACTGTGCTTGTGCAAACTTGATCCATTGTGCGTATGTCCTCCATGGTTATGGCCTCCATGGTTGTGGGTATGTCCTCCCGAGTATGGGGAATAGCAAGGCTTCTGCTGAGCTCCAGAAGTGTACCTCCCCTGTCCATACTTCCTCTTGCGATTATCAATCTGTTGCTGCTTGCCTTCAATCATGAGGGGCCTGTCTACCAACTCCTGGTAGTTGTTGAATGTTTCCGCCATCAACTACATGCTCAGCTCATCGTTGAGTCCCTCCAGAAACTTCTCCTACTTAGCGACATATGTGGCTATGTCATCAGGGGCATTGCGTGCTAACTTGCTAAACTCATCCACATACTGGACCACTGTACGCCCTCCTTGGTGCAAGTTGCGGAACTTGCGCTTCGTCATGCTCATAGCTCCTGTTGAAACATGGGCAGTGTGGAAATCCTGCTGAAACTGATCCCATGTAACAGTGTCAATGGGGTAAGTGGCGGTGAAATTCTCCCACCAAGATGTTGCGGGTCCATCAAGCTGATGTGCGGCAAAGCGCACTCTCTCCACATCTGTGCAACCTACAGTGGTCAGCTCTGTTCCAATCTTGCGGAGCGAATCATCTGCAACAATCGGCTTGGTGCTACTAGAGAACACCGTCGGATTCAACATTAGGAAACGGGCTAGGTGGTCAACAGGGGGGGTGGTGGGTTGTTGTTGTTGCTGCTGCTGCCTTGGTTCTGGTTCTGAACTAGTATCTGCATCAAGGCATTCTGCTGCTGGATCAACAGAGTGAGCTCTAATGGGAATGCAAATCCATTGTCACGTCTCAGAGGCATCTAATGGGTTAGAAGGGGTGAGAAAACAGAATAGAAATGAGGTCTAAGAGAAATTCAGTACCAATATGCTCATGAGACAAACACAATCAATTCGCTTCATTCAATAGCACACAAAAACCACACAATCGGTCTAACCTATGATTACAAACTCGATCGTTGCTAACTACTTGGAGGGAATACTACTAGTTACAATGGTGGTCATTTAGAAATTTTCATCAGAGGAAGACTCCATGATATCTGCTCCAGCTTCGTCAACGTAGTCGTCATCGCTCTCATCATTTGCATCACTATCTGTGTCGGTGTCGTCTAGGATGATGTAGTCCTCTGAACGGATCTTCTTGGCTGGTTCTCTCTTGTGATTCTCCACTAGAATTCCTACCTTCCTCTTCAGGTCTTCATGCTTCTCCAGTAGTACAACAATCTCTTCCTCATATCCATCGCATGTAGAATTGAGTTGCTCTTCTAGCTCGCTGTTTCTCTTCATTAGCTTCTTGATCTTCTTCATGTGGACAATTTTTTGATTCTCTTGTTGACGAATACTCAAGATGTCCATAGCCGGGGACACAGCTAACCATGATTAGTTTATACACTCTGCAGAGGTTTGTGCACTTTTCCCCACAAGACTCGACTGCATCCATGATCGGATGATCGAGACATAGTCTTTCTGAAGCATTAACTCTCTACTCCGAGCGGACCGGTACACCTACTTTCCCCTACATATGCTAGTCCACCTCTTCAAGAGCTCACACAACTTACTCAACTATGCCAGAGCTCATAATGGCTTGTGGCAGCACATGGAAGTTTCTAGCATGAATAATCTTATGATCCCTTTGAGCCTAGGTAGCATTCCATAGGATAAATCAAACGGGTACTCCGGGATTTCCCAAAACAGGCAACACTAGGTTCCCCAGGTGCCTCAACAAATCCACCCAGATGTATATTAAAGTTGCCACCTTAATGTTATCCATGATTAAAATAACTCTCAAACTTCCATGTGTAAATCCCGATCCAATCCCCGTCTACGAGCATGGCTAAGCAATAAATAAGCATAACATATATTCCCGATGTGATCAAAAGGTATTAGGTTCCTACCTCAAGTACTACAACAAAACCACATGTTCCCAATCCTACTCATGCAATTATTTGAGGAGTAATACTAATGCATAGTAAAAAGTGGGTAAAGAAGAGTATGATCAAAGTGTAACTTGCCTTGCTGACAATCTGCAAACTCTAGATATTCATAGTAACAAGCTTCGCACTCCGAGTAATCTAGCATAGACAAACAGTAGCATACATAAGCAATCACTCAAACGAAACAACGAGAAAACCGAGAAAAGATCCAAATCAAACACGAAACAGGCAAACTTCTTAACCTAACAAAAGTAAAACCTAACAGCATTATTATCATGTGGATTAGATCTTAAAAGTAGGTACATGTGATTAGCTACGATTTGCAAAAAGAAACAACTCAAACGGAGAAATGAAACTCAAAATATGAACGAAACAAGATTGTTTACTAATCTGAACTAAACTCAAATTTTACAGCACCAAAATCATGTTCAAGTTGGTTAGCTGGAAAGAACAGAATGATATGAAGATTTAGGCGCTAGTTTCATCTAATTTGGATAAACGAGTACAAAGTTACGCTAGTTTTAAGGTCAGGGGCTAAATCGCAAGAAAATTATTCACGGATAGGTCCCTGGCCGAAAATATATTAAAAAGAAAAACCTACAGCACGAACGTTCGCTAATAGAACTTATACGACGAAAACCGTCCATTAGAATGAATGAACGAATGTTCGTTAAATAAGAAAACCTAAAAAAACTGATCTAATCTACCGAACCAACTAAACTGCAAAAACCAAAAAAAACGAACGGTTTTATACCGTTAGCCGAGTCTGTCCGGTCGAGAGATCCGGAGGCGGCGGCGGCCGGTGGCGTTGGGCGGTGTGGGGCGACGGTGCGGGGTGACGGGGAGGCGGCGCGGGCGACGGAGCGGGCATGCGGCGGCGGCGACGGTGATAGCGCGGCGAGGCGAGGCGGGGTGGAGGAGAGGCGGCGGGGCGCGCGGCATATAAAGGGCCCTCCCCGGGGGTCTCCGACTTGGAGAAGGGGCGCTGAGACGGCGCGGCGGCGGACTCCGGCGGGAGTCCATCTCCCGCACGGCGGCGAAGGCGGTGGCGCGACAGGCCGGCTTGCTGGGCCGGCTGGGCTTCGGCCCAGTCGGTCCAAACCTCTTTTTTTAAACAATTTCGCCGCAAAGGAAAAATCCTAAATAAATATAAAAAAATTCTAAAAATTCCAGAAACAATTTTCACCGTACAAACCTAATATTTAGGAAAAATGAACATTTTTCTGGACTAAGATGCAATTTTCAAATGAAGATATCTAAGGAAATGATCATGAACATAGGCATCACGTCCGTGTCAAGTAGACCGATACGATTCTGCATCTACTACTATTACTCCACACATCGACCGCTATCCAGCATGCATCTGGAATATTAAGTTCATAAGAACGGAGTAACGCATTAAGCAAGATGACATGATGTAGAGGGATAAACTCAAGCAATATGATATAAACCCCATCTTTTTATCCTCGATGGCAACAATACAATACGTGCCTTGCTGCCCCTACTATCATTGGGAAAGGACACCGCAAGATTGAACCCAAAGCTAAGCACTTCTCCCATTGCAAGAAAGATCAATCTAGTAGGCCAAACTAAACCGATAATTCGAAGAGACTTGCAAAGATATAAAATTGTTGAAACGTGATATCTTTGTATTTATTTCCGACTGATTCTCCTATTATCTCTAGCCTTGTATAGATTGATCTCTAGAGATATTGTAGGGTTAGTTGGTTTGTCATGCAAGACACCACCTGTATATATTGTAACCGACTCTGATGGAATACAATTGAGTTGCATCCTATAGTCTTCTACATGATATCAGTTTTCTACCAATCTCTCTCGCTTCCGCTCTAGGATGCCGCCGCGTCTCACACCACCATCGCCCCTCTCTCCCTGCCGCCACCGCCGCCTGTTCCACATGCCGCCGCCACCGCCGCACCAAAACCCTAACCCTCCTACGCCACCGCCATCGCCGCACCAAAACCCTAACCCTCCTACGCTGTCGCCGCCGCTGCCACTCCTCCCATAGCAGCCGCTGCCGCCACCACACCAAACCCTAAACCCTATCAAGCCGCCGCCGCTACTCTCTCCTCTGTAGCCACCGCCACCTCTCCCTACCACTCTCCATCTAACGCCACCACCATGTCTTGCTCCAAACCCGACATCTCTGACGTCGGCTCCTTCGCCGGTGCTGCCTTCACCTCCGATCGCCTCAACAAGCTCCACATCAAAGACCACGTCCCCATCATCCTCGACCTCGACTCTCCTTCCTACAACGCATGGCCCACCTACTTCCCGCTCCTCTTCTGCTCCTTCCGCCTCATCGAGAATGTTGATGGTAGCGTTGACATCCGCGACATGAAGGACGATGATGAGTGGCTTGCTGTGGACGCCTGCATCGTCAAGTGGCTTTTTCTCACCATCTCTCTAGGTCTCTTCAACATGGTGAACTCCCGTGATCCATCGGTGTACGCTATGTGGACACGGCTGTGCGACCTCTTCCTCGACAACCAACTCCAGCGTCGTGTCTTCCTCCAAGGTGATTTTTTCACCATGCAGCAAAACAATCTCTCGATCGACGAGTACTGCACGCGGATGAAGGTTCTCGCTGACGAGCTCCATGACATCGGCATAACATCGACGACTCCGTCCTCCTGACCAACCTCCTTCGTGGCCTCCACCCCGACCTCGGCCAATCTGCCGCCAACCTCTCCCTCATCACGCCGACGTACATCAAGGCGGTTACGTATCTTCGCATGAAGGAGAAGCGTCTTCGTCACGCGGCACGGAAAGCTCCTCTCGCCGCCCTCCACGCCAGCACCGTCAAGGGGCTCGCCGCCCTCCCGCAGCCTTCCCGCGCGCCGGCTCCACAGCCGCCCACCGCCCCTGACCAGGGCCGCCAGAAAAGGAGGGGAGGTCGCGACGGCCGCGGCCGCAACGGCGGCTCTCAGCCCCACCAGGCGGCTCCACCCGCTCCTACTCAGGCCGCGGCACCCCCGCCCTGGCTCACGGGGTACAACCCCTAGACAGGGGTGGTGCACGCCTACTCGATGCCACTTCCGCGGACGCCTGCTCCGGGCCTACTTGGCCCTCGCTCGGGTCTTCTTCAGGCCCTCTTGGCTGTGTCGGGTAGCTCCGAACCTTGCGGCTCTTCGGCGTACAACGGGACCATGGCTCACGGCGCTGCCATGCCGCCTCCCTACGGCGCTGCATCGACCGGCTACAACTACGACCCGGTGCTCCTAGCCGCCCTCCACGCCGCCCCTTCCCCAAGCAACTACTCCGGCAGCGGGGACTGGTACATGGGCACAGGCGCCGCTGCTCATATGGCATCGAACCCGGGTATCCTCTCTCGTGTCTCTCTGTACCCTCTTTTCTCTCGCATCGTTGTTGGTGATGGATCTACGCTTCCCATCACCCACCACGGCACGTCCTCCCTCCCTCTCTCATCATATTCCTTACCTCTCAATAACGTGCTTGTGTCTCCATCCTTAATCAAAAATTTATGTTTTGTCTGTACTCTTACTCGTGAACATCCTGTTACCGTTGAGTTTGACAAACATGGTTTTTATGTTATGGATGCCCACTCCCGGAAGCTTCTGCACCGATGTGATTCCCCCACAGATCTTTACCCATGTGGCCGAACGACAAGCAGTTGTCCCGTCGCTCTCCATGCTGACTTCTTTCTCTGGCATGCTCATCTTGGCCATCCCGGCATCGACGCTCTTCATAAAGTTTTGCAGACTTTTCCTTTTTCATGTAATAAATCGGAGGCACACACTTGTCATGCCTGTGCATAGGAAAACACGTTTGTTTGTCGTTTTCATCTTCATCATCAATTGCTACTTTTCCTTTTGATGTTATTCACTGTGATGTTTGGACATCTCCCGTGCCTAGCAATTCGGGTTTATCATATTACCTTGTGATTTTGGATGATTTTTCTCATTTCACTTGGACCTTTCCATTGCGCCGCAAATCCTACGTCGCTTCCTCCCTTCATGCTTTTTACGCCTATGTCGCCACCCACTTTCACCGCACCATTGCCCATCTTCAAACCGACAACGGAAAGGAATTTGATAACCTCGCTATTCGCACCCTTTTATCCACTCATGGCACCATTTTTCGTCTCACATGTCCATAGACATCTCAGCAAAACGGTCGTGCCGAACATGTTCTCCGCACTCTTAATGGGAGTGTTCGTGCATTGCTCTTCCACGCACACATGCTTGCTCGGTTTTGGCCCGATGCTCTCGCCACAACTACCCTTCTTCTTAACATCCCGCCTTGCAAACCCCGATGGAACTACACCCCTCATCACCTCTTATTCGGGTCACCTCCATCATATGATGATCTTCATGTTTTCGGTTACCTTTGTTATCCTAATATCACCGCCACAACACCACATAAGCTGGCGCCTCGCTCCATCGCTTGTGTCTTTCTTGGCTACCAACCAAACACAAAAGGCTTCCGTTGCTACGACCCAGAGTCCCATTGTGTGATCGTGTCTAGGCACGTTTATTTTGATGAGGTTGTTTTTCCATTTCAGCAGGCAGCATCGCGTCCCTCGCCATCTCTGGACGCCTCTCCTCGACGTACTTGTGGAGCCTTTGCGCTCCCACCACCTCGCCGGTCGGGCGCGGTTGCGGCCTCGTCACCCGCTATCTCACCGCCCTCAGCGCTTCCTCCACTGACTCAGGAGGAGTCGGCCTCCCCGGCCATGCCGGGCCCCCGCCCCTCGGTTCTGGAGGAGCCGGCCTCCCAGGCCTCGCCGGGCCGCCGCCTCTCGACTCTGGTGGAATCGGGCGCACTCCCAGCTGGGCTCTTGGGCGCCTCGTCATCTCAGGAGGAGCCGATCACTTCGGGCCTGACTGCACCCTCCTCGCTGTCTATGACCGAGCCCTCTGGCTCCCTGTCGGCTCAGGAGGAGCTGGCCCTCTCGGCCCCGTCGGCCGGGTCTTCTCATGCCTCGCCGACGCCCTTGACACCAACACTCGTGGCCTCGCCGGCATCTTCATCGTCATATGAGTTGGCTGTTGTGGCCCCTCGGCGCCGCGGTCCACGCCCGCCTCCCCCGCCGCCTCAGCATGGTGACGTGTGCCAAGGCCAGTGTGCATCAGCTGAATCCGCGCTACCACAACCTCAGCGTCATCACCCTCTCTCCGGTTCCTCGATCGATGCGTTCTATGTTGAGTGATCCGCATTGGACCGCCGCTATGCGCGCTGAGTACGATGCTCTTATCGCCAACCGGACTTGAACCCTTGTTCCTCGTCCTCCTGGAGCGAACGTCATCTCGGGCTAGTGAGTTTTTCATCACAAACTCCTCCCAGTCGGTTCTCTGGACAGGTACAAGGCTCGCTGGGTTGTCCGTGGATTTGCACAATGTGCCGGTGTTGACTTCTCTGAGACTTTCTCTCCGGTCGTCAAACCCGCCACGATTCGTGTGGTTCTTCAGCTGGCTGCCTCTCGTCACTAGCCCGTACATCATCTTGACATCAACAACGCTTTTTTGTACGGCCATCTTCAGGAGCGAGTCCTCTATCAGCAGCCGACTGGGTTCGTTGACCCTCAGCGACCGGATGATGTCTGCCTGTTGTCACGGTCATTATATGGCCTCAAACAGGCCCCGCGCACCTGGTACCAGCGCATCGCTGGGTTCCTTGGTCTTCTCGGGTTTCACAGCACCACCTCTGACACGTCGTTGTTCGTGCTCCATCGGGCTGATCATGTGGCTATGCTTCTGCTCTATATTGATGATATTGTCATCACTACCTCCCGAGCGGATCTTCTTCGCGACATCATTGGTCGTCTCAGTTCTGAGTTTCGACTGAAGGATCTTGGCGCGTTGCACTTCTTCCTCAGCATTAATGTGCGACGTGATGCCACTGGGTTCTTTTTGCATCAGGGACAGTATGCACTTGATCTCCTGGACCGTGCTGGCATGACTGACTGCAAGCCAGCCGCCACACCTGCTGAAGCCAGGCCGAAGCTCTCCGCTACCGCTGGCCAGCTGTGATAGCCTGGCTTAATAGGGATGGTAGACTACTCATATCAATAAGGAATTCCTTCTTTTCCGGAAGCCCATTCGGACAGAACTCCAAAGTTAAGCATGCTCAGCTTGGAGTAATTTCAGGATGGGTGACCGGCCGGGAAGTTGTTCTCAGGTGCGCACGAGTGAGGACAAAGTGCGCAGAAAAGACTAGTATTGATCTGTGAGGCCAGTCTAGATCCCGTCAGGAGTAACGACCACCGGTGGGTGTGTCTGGGGTGTTACAAGTTGGTATCAGAGCCGACCCTCGCGGTTACACGGATGTTTGCAGACAGGTGCGTGGTCATGTTGTTCATGACGTTTGTGACCCGTCGTGGCACCGGACATGGCACATGTACCAGACTGGATGCACAGACGTATGTGCCAAGAGGGAACGTTCCTGTGGCCCGACGAGGACGTCGGTTCCTCTGAGTGGGGGTGTATGTGATAGCCTGGCTTAATAGGGATGGTAGACTACTCATATCAATAAGGAATTCCTTCTTTTCCGGAAGCCCATTCGGACAGAACTCCAAAGTTAAGCATGCTCAGCTTGGAGTAATTTCAGGATGGGTGACCGGCCGGGAAGTTGTTCTCAGGTGCGCACGAGTGAGGACAAAGTGCGCAGAAAAGACTAGTATTGATCTGTGGGGCCAGTCTAGATCCCGTCAGGAGTAACGACCACCGGTGGGTGTGTCTGGGGTGTTACAAGTTGGTATCAGAGCCAGGTTATACCCTAAGTGCAAACCCCACGGAGAAGTACTAGGCCGAATGAGACCCAATCTTTCTTGCTCATCGAGTTGTTTCTTCAGCTCCTTCAACTCCTCAGGTCCGAGCTTGTAAGGACGTTTGCACACAGGTTCCGTGCCAGGCTCAAGTTCAATAACGAATTCAACTGGCCGGTGCGGAGGCATTCCTGGGAGCTCTTCTGGAAAGACGTCTTGATACTCACAAACAACCGGAATCTGCGAAATAGCATCCAATTCACCCTTCTCATTGAGAGAAAACAACCGGATGGTATTATCCCGAGCGGCAAAGACAATAACATCCTCAGACGAATGAGTCAGTTGAATCTGCCTGGCTGCACAATCAAGCTGAGCTCTATGCTTAGAGAGCCAGTCCATCCCGAGAATAAGATCGATATCCGAGTTGCCAAGAACCGTAGGAGAAGCCAAGAACTTGTAGTCACCCAGAGTGATAGAAACATCCGGAACGATGGAGTTAGCCTGCATGCGCTTACCGGGAGAGACAACTTCTAAAGGACTAGATAAAACTTGTGAGACCAATTCATGCCTATTTGTAAACGGTCTCGAGATGAAGCAATGCGATGCACCAGTGTCAAAAAGAACTTTTGCAGGAATATCATTAACAGGAAGGTTACCCATGATCACATCTGACGAGTCCTCTGCCTGAGCTGCATTCATTAAGTTGACCTTGGCGGACTTGGGGTTATGCTTGACCACAGCTGTACTTGCCGATCTGACAGGAGGAGGAGGAGGAAGACGCCTCTGGTTGGTACACTTGTTGGCATAGTGACCCTTCTGTTGGCACTTGTTGCACGTGACCTCTGAAAGCGGACGGTGATACGGAGCACTCGATCTTGGAGCTTGAGACGAAGATTTGTTCTGAAAGCCTGGGTTGGGTGGGTGGGAGAAACCACTGCCACGTTTGCTCTTCTGCTGATACGGCTGACGGAACGGAGGAGGAGGAAGCCAATACTTCTGCTGCTTGACCACTTGAGTAGAGGAAGACGGAGTAACATCTCTGGCACGCTTCCTTGAAGCATCACATCTCATCTGAGCAGCCTCTTGCTTCAGTGCCATGTTGTAGAACTCATCGTATCTCAACGGCTCAAAGAGGACAAGAGCGAGCTGAATTTCCTCACGAAGACCACCCCTGAACTGATAGATCATGCTCTTCTCGTCAGGAACATCCTGCTTGGCAAAACGGGCGAGCTTCTGGAACAACTTGTTGTAGTCATAGACAGACAAAGAGCCTTGCTTCAGATTGCGGAATTCCTGACGCTTACTCTCAACCACACTTTGAGGGATGTGATGAGCGCGGAAATCTTGACGGAAATCGTTCCAAGTGATAACACGTCCACCTCTGGAATCCTTGTACTGCTGGAACCACTCTACAGCCTGATCTTTGAGCTGGAAAGAAGCGAACTTGACGAAATCTTCAGGCCTGACGTTGCTGCATTCAAAATGCTTGCCCAGATCCACTAGCCAATCGTCAGCATCTGTAGCCTCAACACAACCGTTGAACGTCTTTGGCCCATTAGCAAGGAACTGGTTCAGAGTAGCAAAGTGGTGCTGATTATGGCCTTGATTCCCTTGACTGCCTTGATTGCGCTCTTGAAGGATTTGCATGATCAACTGTGTGTTTGCATTAGTAGCGGCCATCACAGCTTGCCATGCTTCCGGAGGAGGCGGAGGTGGAGGCGGATTAGGATTCGGAGTCGTGCGCGTTGGAGGAGCCATCCTGAAGAGGTTGACCACCATTAGCACATAGATAGACAACAATATAGAAGCTGAATCCAACGGAATGAAAATTGCAACATATAGTCTTCACATCCGAACAAAATGAACGAATGCATTCCTCTTCAAATGGTCATATATCCATAAATTGAGAAGCCACGAAGAATTAAGGTAGAGAAATAAATCAACAAGGTACGGATCAAGAACGAATAATCGGTAAGAAATCCCAATCTCAAACCAATATCCGTGGAAGAAGAACTATAGCTACTAGAATTCCACCTATGAAATTCCCGAACCTTTCCGGTTATGCAATCAGGTGTTGGGGATACAGGGGAAGCACAATATCTCACCCAAACTAGCAAATCCTACATCCAGCTGTATCCATCCTTCAACACATAACCAGGAAAACTTCGGAAACCATCTACCTCAACCTTCGAAAAGCATCCGTTATACAAGTTATGGCGATACTCCCGAACTCCCGCCCCAGTACTGGGTGGCGTCGAGGTTATCTCACCAACGAACTGCATAAAAGAGATTTCCGATGTCGCGCACATATCTCAAGTATACCAGAATTGCAACGATAAAATTGTGACGACAACACCTCGGAGCTCAACTCCCCGGGACACTGCCACAACCCCTAAAGACAGGAGGCACCAAGAACAATGTTCTCGTCACAAAGCCATCGGAACAAAACCAAGATACTCGCGTGATCCTAAAAAAAAAATTTAGTGAAATTTTTAGAAGAGAAGAGTCAAAACTCTACGCCAGGATGCCTTACCAGAGCGATGAGGAGACTGGGAAGTAAAAAGAATTCCTAAGCTCTCCGATATATAATTCCTAAGGACTCAAAACATTTTTCTAGACACAACTCGGCTGCTAAAAACGATCAAGCAATGGGGCTCCTAAGGTCGGGGATGGCTCTGATTACCAAACTTGTAACGCCCTCGATGCGGCTATAGCTCCCACGTGTCGAGGCACGACTTAGAGGCATAACCGCATTGAAAGCAATGTCGCAAGTCAGGCAATCATTACAACTTCCCATGTAAAATATAATAAAAGGGGGAGATAACATAGTTGGCTTACACTCGCCACGTCACATCAGAGTACATAAATAACATCCATCAAACAAACACTCATGGCCCGACTACGGCGCCAAAATAGAAAAAGAACCCAACATGCGACAAGGTCCTGAATCGACAACCCCAACTAGGCACCACTAATGATCATCCGGAAAAGACACATAGTAACGCTGAGAGTCCTCATCGAACTCCCACTTGAGCTCGTAATCGTCAACTGGAGCAGAAACACCTGGACCTGCATCTGGAGTTGTAATATCTGTGAGCCACAGGGACTCAGCAATCTCACACCCACGCGATCAAAACTATTTAAGCTCATGGGAATGGATAAGGCGAATATAGGTGGAGCTGCAGCAGGCAACTAGCATATATGGTGGCTAACTTATACGCAAAAGAGAGCGAGAAGAGCAGGCGAAGCACGATCGATAAAAGTATGATCAGGAAGTGATCCTGGACTACCTACGTCAAGCATAACTCCAACAACCGTGTTCACTTCCCGGGCCCCGCCGGAAAGAGACCATCACGGTTACACACGCGGTTGACGTATTTTAAACAAGGTCAACTACGGGTTTTCTACAACCGGACGTTAACAAATTCCCATCTGCCCATAACCGCGGGCACGGCTTTCAAAAGTTCAATCCCTGCAGGGGAGTCCCAACTTAGCCCATGACAAGCTCTCACGGTCAACGAAGGAATAGACCTCCACCCGAGACATTCCGATCAGACTCGGTATCCCGGTACAACAAGACATTTCGACAGGGTAAAACTAAACCAGCAACACCGCCCGAATGTGCCGACAAATCCCGATAGGAGCTGCACATATCTCTTTCTCAGGGCACACTCAGATTGTCCTAGGTACGGGTAGGCCAGCCCAGAGTTGCCCCTGGTAGCCACCGGTAGCTGACGGGTGGACCAACACTCAAAGGAGCACTGGCCCGGGGGGGTAAAATAATGATGACCCTTGAGTCTGCAGAACCCAAGGAAAGAAAAGGCTAGGTGGCAAAAGGTAAAACCAATGTTGGGCATTGCTGGAAGAGCTTTACTTAAGGCGAACTGTCAAGGGGTTCCCATAATAGCCCAACCGTGTAAGGAACGCAAAATCCGGGAACATAACACCGATATGACGGAAACTAGGGCGGCAAGAGTGGAACAAAACACCAGGCATAAGGCCGAGCCTTCCACCCTTTACCAAGTATATAGATGCATTAATTAAGTAAGATATATTGTGATATTCCCAACAAGTAAATAAAAGTTCCAACAAGGAACGGCTCCAATCTTCACCTGCAACTAACAACGCTATAAGAAGGGCTGAGCAAAGCGGTAACATAGCCAATCAACGGTTTGCTAGGACAATGGTGGGTTAGGGGATCAACATGGCAATTGGGAGGCTGACAAGCAAAAGGGTAGGCATCGTAGCAGTGGCAAAGCAAAAGAGCGAGCAAACTAGCATAGCAAAGATAGTAGTGATTTCGAGGGTATGATCATCTTGCCTGCACAGTTGTCAGAGTTGACTGGATCCTCACAAGCAAACTCAACGGGCTCCTCGGTAGCGAACTCGTCTCCCGGCTCTACCCAACAAGACAAACAAGCAACAAGGATACAATCAACCACGGGCAAGACCAAGCAATATGATGAAATGCTGACATGCTATGCGGGATACGATGCAGGATGTAAAATGCAAGATATGACAGAAAATGCATGAACCTGGCATCAACTTGGGAAACCAAGTGTGTCAATGGATAGAGGGGATGAAATCGCTTGAAAACGATATAAAGATCAAAGGAATCGGAGCTACGGTTTAGAAATGGCAAGCGTTTTAAGATATGACACCGGTCTGCGATTAACAACAAGTAGGCATCTAAATGCAACGAAATGAACATGCTACAGCCACCAAACAAGAAAACAAAATACATGGCAGGGATGTACACAAGATGGTTGACAAAACATTAGCACTGAGCCATAGGCAAATTCATCCATTAAGAGGTTCAAACAAGCATGGCTAAAACGCAAATGCAAAACAGATTTCAGACTTAGTGAAATTAACACTAGTCTGAAATTTCAGATCACGATGCTCTCTTCGGAGCAGCAAAACAACATGATAGAAAATCTGAACATGACAAGTAAGAACATGGCATGGAGCTACTCAACAAGCTTAATAAAACACCCAAAGTGACCTGGGGCCAAAAGGGTTCACAAAATACTCTACCGAGCTCACGAACATCGCTCGAACACAATCAGTTTTCAGACTTAGTGGAAACTGAGACATGCTGAAATTTAACTCACGAATGCATGTAAACAAGCTCGATGCACTCACTACGGTGCAAGTCATAGCAAGGAAAGCATATAACCAGAAAGAAGGCACAAAGTGCTAGCTACACATGGCAAGAACGAAGTCATAGCATGCATGGAACACTAACGGTAGCATCGGCGAAATCGCAAACAAGTTGACGATCTGCCCAGATTAACAACGAAGCAAAAGTTGAGCTCGATTGAGTCAACCTAGAGCACTCCACAAATGCCAACAAAGACATGGATGGATAGAGCATGACATAAATATTAAAACTCCCTTACTGATCATCCTCAAAAGAGGCACGGATCAATAGGAAACAAGCCGGACATAAAGCATCATGAACTAAAAAAATCCCAGACTTAGCGAAAATCACTAAGTCCCTGAAATCTGCAATCTCAGGTACCTCTCTTCGCAAGCTTGCACAAGACAACACACACATCCTAAAAATGCATGGGAGGAACCTCTGGAAAGAAGACAAAATGCTTCACAATTCATCCCAAAGGGGCACAGGCATATCATGCACGGATTAAATATAGCAAAAATGACAAAAGTGCATGATGAACTAACGGATCTGCAATTTAACTCAAGAAGCCTCCTTCTAACAGGATTTTGGGCCTCAAGATGACCTCAAATGCAAATGATGCAAAGGAATGAAATGATGTACATGTCGAGACGAAGATTTTGATATATCATACGCCTAAAACGGATCTACGGTTGCGGAGATACAAGCATTCAAAGGTAGCACGAAAAACTAGGGTTTCGAGGATAAAAGTCAACCGTTCGAAATCAGATCTGGATCCAGATCTCGCGGTTACTGTTCACCGCCGGAGCACGGAAGCCGAGGTTCACCGGGGACTTGCCGGAAATGGTGGGGACGGCGGCCGGAGCAGCGGGGAGAGGCCGGGGCCGGAGGAGAGGACGACGTGGAGGCGGCGGGGCGGCGCCGGCAGCCCGCGGCGGCGTGGGGCGCGGCCCGCGTCGTCCCGGCGAGGCGGCGGCGGCAGTAGCCGGGCTCGGTGGCGGCGGCGTCCGGCGTGCGGTGGCGCGGAGGAGAGGCAGCGGCGCGAGGCGCGAGGAGGCGCTGGGCGGCGGCGTGGGCCTCGGGGGCCGGCCACGGGCCTCCCGGGCCTGGCGGCGGGGATGTGGTCCGGTGCCACGTGGCGGCGCGGGAGTGGCGGCGGAGAAATGTCCGGCCG
>NC_041385.1:507566015-507567042 GCF_002162155.2 Triticum dicoccoides
GTATATATAGGCATAGGTGGAGCTAGGAGAGTCCAAATGAGGTGCGGTTTTCGCCCACACGATCGTGATCGAACGCTCTAGGACATGGAGCAGAGTTTGGTGGGTTTTGGGCCAAATTTGGGGGGTGTTGGGCTGCAACACAAACGAGGCCTTTTCGGTCCCTCGGTTAACCGTTGGAGTATCAAACGAAGTCCAAATGACCCGAAACTTGACAGGCGGTCTACCGGTAGTAAACCAAGGCCGCTTGACAAGACTCGGTCCAATCCGGAAATGGTTAAACCCCACACAAGAAAGAAAGGTAGAAATGACCACCGGAGGAGAACGAAGCGCCGGAATGCAAAACGGACAACGGGGAAAATGCTCGAATGCATGAGAAGAACATGTATGCAAATGCAATGCACGTGATGACATGGTATGAGATGCATGAAAACGAAAACAACACACGGAGACAAGGACCCGAACCCGAGAAATAAATATAACTTGACACCGGAAACGGCAAGAGTTGGAGTACAAGTGGGAAAAGTTACATCTGGGGCGTTACAACAAAAAAGTTTGCACTTAGGTCGACGGGATAACCTGGCTCTGATACCAAACTTGTAACGCCCTCGATGCGGCTATAGCTCCCACGTGTCGAGGCACGACTTAGAGGCATAACCGCATTGAAAGCAATGTCGCAAGTCAGGCAATCATTACAACTTCCCATGTAAAATATAATAAAAGGGGGAGATAACATAGTTGGCTTACACTCGCCACGTCACATCAGAGTACATAAATAACATCCATCAAACAAACACTCATGGCCCGACTACGGCGCCAAAATAGAAAAAGAACCCAACATGCGACAAGGTCCTGAATCGACAACCCCAACTAGGCACCACTACTGATCATCCGGAAAAGACACATAGTAACGCTGAGAGTCCTCATCGAACTCCCACTTGAGCTCGTAATCGTCAACTGGAGCAGAAACACCTGGACCTGCATCTGGAGTTGTAATATCTGTGAGCCACAGGGACTCAGCAATCTCACA
>NC_041385.1:507567662-507568302 GCF_002162155.2 Triticum dicoccoides
ACGTGGCGGCGCGGGAGTGGCGGCGGAGAAATGTCCGGCCGGGTCGGACGTGTCCGGCTCGGCGCGGAGATGTTTTTTTTTTAGGGTTTCGGGGAGAGGGAGAGATCCGAAAACGGAGGGGTGTATATATAGGCATAGGTGGAGCTAGGAGAGTCCAAATGAGGTGCGGTTTTCGCCCACACGATCGTGATCAAACGCTCTAGGACATGGAGCAGAGTTTGGTGGGTTTTGGGCCAAATTTGGGGGGTGTTGGGCTGCAACACAAACGAGGCCTTTTCGGTCCCTCGGTTAACCGTTGGAGTATCAAACGAAGTCCAAATGACCCGAAACTTGACAGGCGGTCTACCGGTAGTAAACCAAGGCCGCTTGACAAGACTCGGTCCAATCCGGAAATGGTTAAACCCCACACAAGAAAGAAAGGTAGAAATGACCACCGGAGGAGAACGAAGCGCCGGAATGCAAAACGGACAACGGGGAAAATGCTCGAATGCATGAGAAGAACATGTATGCAAATGCAATGCACGTGATGACATGGTATGAGATGCATGAAAACGAAAACAACACACGGAGACAAGGACCCGAACCCGAGAAATAAATATAACTTGACACCGGAAACGGCAAGAGTTGGAGTACAAGTGGG
>NC_041385.1:507588984-507606785 GCF_002162155.2 Triticum dicoccoides
AATAACATCCTCAGACGAATGAGTCAGTTGAATCTGCCTGGCTGCACAATCAAGCTGAGCTCTATGCTTAGAGAGCCAGTCCATCCCGAGAATAAGATCGATATCCGAGTTGCCAAGAACCGTAGGAGAAGCCAAGAACTTGTAGTCACCCAGAGTGATAGAAACATCCGGAACGATGGAGTTAGCCTGCATGCGCTTACCGGGAGAGACAACTTCTAAAGGACTAGATAAAACTTGTGAGACCAATTCATGCCTATTTGTAAACGGTCTCGAGATGAAGCAATGCGATGCACCAGTGTCAAAAAGAACTTTTGCAGGAATATCATTAACAGGAAGGTTACCCATGATCACATCTGACGAGTCCTCTGCCTGAGCTGCATTCATTAAGTTGACCTTGGCGGACTTGGGGTTATGCTTGACCACAGCTGTACTTGCCGATCTGACAGGAGGAGGAGGAGGAAGACGCCTCTGGTTGGTACACTTGTTGGCATAGTGACCCTTCTGTTGGCACTTGTTGCACGTGACCTCTGAAAGCGGACGGTGATACGGAGCACTCGATCTTGGAGCTTGAGACGAAGATTTGTTCTGAAAGCCTGGGTTGGGTGGGTGGGAGAAACCACTGCCACGTTTGCTCTTCTGCTGATACGGCTGACGGAACGGAGGAGGAGGAAGCCAATACTTCTGCTGCTTGACCACTTGAGTAGAGGAAGACGGAGTAACATCTCTGGCACGCTTCCTTGAAGCATCACATCTCATCTGAGCAGCCTCTTGCTTCAGTGCCATGTTGTAGAACTCATCGTATCTCAACAGCTCAAAGAGGACAAGAGCGAGCTGAATTTCCTCACGAAGACCACCCCTGAACTGATAGATCATGCTCTTCTCGTCAGGAACATCCTGCTTGGCAAAACGGGCGAGCTTCTGGAACAACTTGTTGTAGTCATAGACAGACAAAGAGCCTTGCTTCAGGTTGCGGAATTCTTGACGCTTACTCTCAACCACACTTTGAGGGATGTGATGAGCGCGGAAATCTTGACGGAAATCGTTCCAAGTGATAACACGTCCACCTCTGGAATCCTTGTACTGCTGGAACCACTCTGCAGCCTGATCTTTGAGCTGGAAAGAAGCGAGCTTGACGAAATCTTCAGGCCTGACGTTGCTGCATTCAAAATGCTTGCCCAGATCCACTAGCCAATCGTCAGCATCTGTAGCCTCAACACAACCGCTGAACGTCTTTGGCCCATTAGCAAGGAACTGGTTCAGAGTAGCAAAGTGGTGCTGATTATGGCCTTGATTCCCTTGACTGCCTTGATTGCGCTCTTGAAGGATTTGCATGATCAACTGTGTGTTTGCATTAGTAGCGGCCATCACAGCTTGCCATGCTTCCGGAGGAGGCGGAGGTGGAGGCGGATTAGGATTCGGAGTCGTGCGCGTTGGAGGAGCCATCCTGAAGAGGTTGACCACCATTAGCACATAGATAGACAACAATATAGAAGCTGAATCCAACGGAATGAAAATTGCAACATATAGTCTTCACATCCGAACAAAATGAACGAATGCATTCCTCTTCAAATGGTCATATATCCATAAATTGAGAAGCCACGAAGAATTAAGGTAGAGAAATAAATCAACAAGGTACGGATCAAGAACGAATAATCGGTAAGAAATCCCAATCTCAAACCAATATCCGTGGAAGAAGAACTATAGCTACTAGAATTCCACCTATGAAATTCCCGAACCTTTCCGGTTATGCAATCAGGTGTTGGGGATACAGGGGAAGCACAATATCTCACCCAAACTAGCAAATCCTACATCCAGCTGTATCCATCCTTCAACACATAACCAGGAAAACTTCGGAAACCATCTACCTCAACCTTCGAAAAGCATCCGTTATACAAGTTATGGCGATACTCCCGAACTCCCGCCCCAGTACTGGGTGGCGTCGAGGTTATCTCACCAACGAACTGCATAAAAGAGATTTCCGATGTCGCGCACATATCTCAAGTATACCAGAATTGCAACGATAAAATTGTGACGACAACACCTCGGAGCTCAACTCCCCGGGACACTGCCACAACCCCTAAAGACAGGAGGCACCAAGAACAATGTTCTCGTCACAAAGCCATCGGAACAAAACCAAGATACTCGCGTGATCCTAAAAAAAAATTTTAGTGAAATTTTTAGAAGAGAAGAGTCAAAACTCTACGCCAGGATGCCTTACCAGAGCGATGAGGAGACTGGGAAGTAAAAAGAATTCCTAAGCTCTCCGATATATAATTCCTAAGGACTCAAAACATTTTTCTAGACACAACTCGGCTGCTAAAAACGATCAAGCAATGGGGCTCCTAAGGTCGGGGATGGCTCTGATTACCAAACTTGTAACGCCCTCGATGCGGCTATAGCTCCCACGTGTCGAGGCACGACTTAGAGGCATAACCGCATTGAAAGCAATGTCGCAAGTCAGGCAATCATTACAACTTCCCATGTAAAATATAATAAAAGGGGGAGATAACATAGTTGGCTTACACTCGCCACGTCACATCAGAGTACATAAATAACATCCATCAAACAAACACTCATGGCCCGACTACGGCGCCAAAATAGAAAAAGAACCCAACATGCGACAAGGTCCTGAGTCGACAACCCCAACTAGGCACCACTACTGATCATCCGGAAAAGACACATAGTAACGCTGAGAGTCCTCATCGAACTCCCACTTGAGCTCGTAATCGTCAACTGGAGCAGAAACACCTGGACCTGCATCTGGAGTTGTAATATCTGTGAGCCACAGGGACTCAGCAATCTCACACCCACGCGATCAAAACTATTTAAGCTCATGGGAATGGATAAGGCGAATATAGGTGGAGCTGCAGCAGGCAACTAGCATATATGGTGGCTAACTTATACGCAAAAGAGAGCGAGAAGAGCAGGCGAAGCACGATCGATAAAAGTATGATCAGGAAGTGATCCTGGACTACCTACGTCAAGCATAACTCCAACAACCGTGTTCACTTACCGGGCCCCGCCGGAAAGAGACCATCACGGTTACACACGCGGTTGACGTATTTTAAACAAGGTCAACTACGGGTTTTCTACAACCGGACGTTAACAAATTCCCATCTGCCCATAACCGCGGGCACGGCTTTCGAAAGTTCAATCCCTGCAGGGGAGTCCCAACTTAGCCCATGACAAGCTCTCACGGTCAACGAAGGAATAGACCTCCACCCGAGACATTCCGATCAGACTCGGTATCCCGGTACAACAAGACATTTCGACAGGGTAAAACTAAACCAGCAACACCGCCCGAATGTGCCGACAAATCCCGATAGGAGCTGCACATATCTCTTTCTCAGGGCACACTCAGATTGTCCTAGGTACGGGTAGGCCAGCCCAGAGTTGCCCCTGGTAGCCACCGGTAGCTGACGGGTGGACCAACACTCAAAGGAGCACTGGCCCGGGGGGGGTAAAATAATGATGACCCTTGAGTCTGCAGAACCCAAGGAAAGAAAAGGCTAGGTGGCAAAAGGTAAAACCAATGTTGGGCATTGCTGGAAGAGCTTTACTTAAGGCGAACTGTCAAGGGGTTCCCATAATAGCCCAACCGTGTAAGGAACGCAAAATCCGGGAACATAACACCGATATGACGGAAACTAGGGCGGCAAGAGTGGAACAAAACACCAGGCATAAGGCCGAGCCTTCCACCCTTTACCAAGTATATAGATGCATTAATTAAGTAAGATATATTGTGATATTCCCAACAAGTAAATAAAAGTTCCAACAAGGAACGGCTCCAATCTTCACCTGCAACTAACAACGCTATAAGAAGGGCTGAGCAAAGCGGTAACATAGCCAATCAACGGTTTGCTAGGACAATGGTGGGTTAGGGGATCAACATGGCAATTGGGAGGCTGACAAGCAAAAGGGTAGGCATCGTAGCAGTGGCAAAGCAAAAGAGCGAGCAAACTAGCATAGCAAAGATAGTAGTGATTTCGAGGGTATGATCATCTTGCCTGCACAGTTGTCAGAGTTGACTGGATCCTCACAAGCAAACTCAACGGGCTCCTCGGTAGCGAACTCGTCTCCCGGCTCTACCCAACAAGACAAACAAGCAACAAGGATACAATCAACCACGGGCAAGACCAAGCAATATGATGAAATGCTGACATGCTATGCGGGATACGATGCAGGATGTAAAATGCAAGATATGACAGAAAATGCATGAACCTGGCATCAACTTGGGAAACCAAGTGTGTCAATGGATAGAGGGGATTAAATCGCTTGAAAACGATATAAAGATCAAAGGAATCGGAGCTACGGTTTAGAAATGGCAAGCGTTTTAAGATATGACACCGGTCTGCGATTAACAACAAGTAGGCATCTAAATGCAACGAAATGAACATGCTACAGCCACCAAACAAGAAAACAAAATACATGGCAGGGATGTACACAAGATGGTTGACAAAACACTAGCACTGAGCCATAGGCAAATTCATCCATTAAGAGGTTCAAACAAGCATGGCTAAAACGCAAATGCAAAACAGATTTCAGACTTAGTGAAATTAACACTAGTCTGAAATTTCAGATCACGATGCTCTCTTCGGAGCAGCAAAACAACATGATAGAAAATCTGAACATGACAAGTAAGAACATGGCATGGAGCTACTCAACAAGCTTAATAAAACACCCAAAGTGACCTGGGGCCAAAAGGGTTCACAAAATACTCTACCGAGCTCACGAACATCGCTCGAACACAATCAGTTTTCAGACTTAGTGGAAACTGAGACATGCTGAAATTTAACTCACGAATGCATGTAAACAAGCTCGATGCACTCACTACGGTGCAAGTCATAGCAAGGAAAGCATATAACCAGCAAGAAGGCACAAAGTGCTAGCTACACATGGCAAGAACGAAGTCATAGCATGCATGGAACACTAACGGTAGCATCGGCGAAATCGCAAACAAGTTGACGATCTGCCCAGATTAACAACGAAGCAAAAGTTGAGCTCGATTGAGTCAACCTAGAGCACTCCACAAATGCCAACAAAGACATGGATGGATAGATCATGACATAAATATTAAAACTTCCTTACTGATCATCCTCAAAAGAGGCACGGATCAATAGGAAACAAGCCGGACATAAAGCATCAAGAACTAAAAAAATCCCAGACTTAGCGAAAATCACTAAGTTCCTGAAATCTGCAATCTCAGGTACCTCTCTTCGCAAGCTTGCACAAGACAACACACACATCCTAAAAATGCATGGGAGGCACCTCTGGAAAGAAGACAAAATGCTTCACAATTCATCCCAAAGGGGCACAGGCATATCATGCACGGATTAAATATAGCAAAAATGACAAAAGTGCATGATGAACTAACGGATCTGCAATTTAACTCACGAAGCCTCCTTCTAACAGGATTTTGGGCCTCAAGATGACCTCAAATGCAAATGATGCAAAGGAATGAAATGATGTACATGTCGAGGCGAAGATTTTGATATATCATACGCCTAAAACGGATCTACGGTTGCGGAGATACAAGCAGTCAAAGGTAGCACGAAAAACTAGGGTTTCGAGGATAAAAGTCAACCGTTCGAAATCAAATCTGGATCCAGATCTCGCGGTTACTGTTCACCGCCGGAGCACGGAAGCCGAGGTTCACCGGGGACTTGCCGGAAATGGTGGGGACGGCGGCCGGAGCAGCGGGGAGAGGCCGGGGCCGGAGGAGAGGACGACGTGGAGGCGGCGGGGCGGCGCCGGCAGCCCGCGGCGGCGTGGGGCGCGGCCCGCGTCGTCCCGGCGAGGCGGCGGCGGCAGTAGCCGGGCTCGGTGGCGGCGGCGTCCGGCGTGCGGTGGCGCGGAGGAGAGGCAGCGGCGCGAGGCGCGAGGAGGCGCTGGGCGGCGGCGTGGGCCTCGGGGGCCGGCCACGGGCCTCCCGGGCCTGGCGGCGGGGATGTGGTCCGGTGCCACGTGGCGGCGCGGGAGTGGCGGCGGAGAAATGTCCGGCCGGGTCGGACGTGTCCGGCTCGGCGCGGAGATGTTTTTTTTTTTTAGGGTTTCGGGGAGAGGGAGAGATCCGAAAACGGAGGGGTGTATATATAGGCATAGGTGGAGCTAGGAGAGTCCAAATGAGGTGCGGTTTTCGCCCACACGATCGTGATCGAACGCTCTAGGACATGGAGCAGAGTTTGGTGGGTTTTGGGCCAAATTTGGGGGGTGTTGGGCTGCAACACAAACGAGGCCTTTTCGGTCCCTCGGTTAACCGTTGGAGTATCAAACGAAGTCCAAATGACCCGAAACTTGACAGGCGGTCTACCGGTAGTAAACCAAGGCCGCTTGACAAGACTCGGTCCAATCCGGAAATGGTTAAACCCCACACAAGAAAGAAAGATAGAAATGACCACCGGAGGAGAACGAAGCGCCGGAATGCAAAACGGACAACGGGGAAAATGCTCGAATGCATGAGAAGAACATGTATGCAAATGCAATGCACGTGATGACATGGTATGAGATGCATGAAAACGAAAACAACACACGGAGACAAGGACCCGAACCCGAGAAATAAATATAACTTGACACCGGAAACGGCAAGAGTTGGAGTACAAGTGGGAAAAGTTACATCTGGGGCGTTACACCAGCCTACCACCGACGCCGCTCTTTACCGCAGCATTGTGGGCGCTCTTCAGTACCTCACGCTCACCAACCAGACATTCAGTTCGCGGTGCAGCAAGTTTGCTTGCATATGCACTCGCCCTGTGATGTTCGCTGGTCTTTGGTCAAGCGCATTATTCGGTACATTCGTGGTACCCCGACCTACGGTCTTCGTATCCGTGCATCCACCTCGACTGAGCTTCTTGCTTATACTGACGTGGATTGGGCTGGCTATCCAGACACTCGATGTTCCATGTCTGGCTGTTGTGTCTTCTTCGGTGACTCTTGGTCCTCTAAACGGCAGCCTACTATCTCTTGTTCGAGTGCTAAGGCCGAGTATCGAGCTGTCACCAATGTTGTTGCGGAGACTTGTTGGCTTCATCATCTTCTCGGTGAGCTTTGGATTTCTCTTCCGAAGGCTACTGTGGTCTTCTGTGACAACGTGTCGGCCATCTATCTGGCGGCTAATCCGGTGCAGCACAAGAGCACCAAACACATTGAGCTCGATGTTCACTTTGTGCGCGAGAAGGTTCAGTTGGGTCAGCTTCATGTTCTTCATGTACCAACCACCCAACATTTTGCTGACATCATGACCAAGGGATTGCCTACCGCTGCATTCCAGGAGTTTCGTTCCAGCCTTTACATCACCGACGCCGACGCTTCGACTGCGGGGGGGTGTTGAAACGTGATATCTTTGTATTTATTTCCGACTGATTCTCCTATTATCTCTAGCCTTGTATAGATTGATCTCTAGAGATATTGTAGGGTTAGTTGGCTTGTCACGCAAGACACCACGTGTATATATTGTAACTGACTCCGATGGAATACAATTGAGTTGCATCCTATAGTCTTCTACAAAAATCATGCATATAAGAATTCAAAAAAGAACCAAATAATATTTATAGATAATCTTGTTCATAAATCCACAATTCATCGATCTCAACAAACACACCGCAAAAGAATTACATCGAATAGATCTCCAAGAACATCGAGGAGAACTTTGTATTGAGAATCAAAGAGAGAGAAGAAGCCATCTAGCTAATAACTATGGACTCGAAGGTCTATGGTAAACTACTCACACTTCATCGGAGAGGCAATGGTGTCGATGTAGAAGCCCTCCTTGATCGATTCCCCCTCCGGCAGATCGCCAGAAAAGGCCCCAAGATGGGATCTCACGGGTACAGAAGGTTGCGGCGGTGGAAAAGTGGTTTCGTGGCTCCCCCTGATGTTTCTATGGTATAAGAGTATATGTAGGCGAAAGAGGTACGTCAGTGGAGCTACGAGGGGCCCACGAGGGTGGGAGCGCGCCTACCCCCCTGGGTGTGCCCTCCTGCCTCATGGCCTCCTCGTGGAGTCCTAGACTTCAACTCCAAGTCTTCTGGATTGCTTTTGGTCCAAGAAAGATCCTCGCGAAGGTTTCATTCCGTTTGGACTCCGTTTGGTATTCCTTTTCTGCAAAACTCTAAAATAGGCAAAAAAACAGAAATTGGCACTAGGCCTCCGGTTAATAGGTTAGTCCCAAAAATAATATTAAACAACATATTAAAGCCCATTAAACATCCAAAACAGATAATATAATAGCATGGAACAATCAAAAATTATAGATACGTTGGAGACGTATCATGGAGTAATAGTAGTAGATGCAGGCACGAGTCAGTCTACTTGACACGGGCGTGATGCCTATGTTCATGATCATTGCCTTAGATGTCGTCATAATTATGCGCTCTTCTATCAATTGCTCAACAGTAATTTGTTCACCCACCGTAATATTTTCTATCTTGAGAGAAGCCACTAGTGAAACCTATGGCCCCCGGGCCTCTTTTCCATTATATTGAATCTCTTTTCCATATTGTTGAATCTCGTTTACATCTTTCTAGTTTCCGACCTACTATTTTGCAATCTTTACTTTCCAATCTATAAACCAAAAATACCAAAAATATTTACTTTACCGTTTATCTATCTCTATCAGATCTCACTTTTACAAGTGACCGTCAAGGGATTGACAACCCCTTTATCATGTTAGGTGCAAGTTGTTGATTGTTTGTGCAGGTATTCGGTGACTTGTGCATTGTCTCCTACTGGATTGATTCCTTGGTTCTCAAAACTGAGGGAAATACTTACGCTACTTTGTAGCACCACCCTTTCCTCTTCAAGGGAAAACCAACACAAGTTCAAGAGGTAGCACATGGCGTTTGCATTTCATACAATAAAGAGACAATCATAAGGCTCCTGTCGGTTGCCGATAACTTTTAAACATGACCATCTCATACAATAACGTATATCACATCATGTCTTGACCATATCACATCACAACATGCCTTGCAAAAACAAGTTAGACGTCCTCTACTTTGTTGTCGCAAGTTTTACGTGGCTGCTACGAGCTTCTAGCAAGAACCGTTCTTACCTACGGCACAAAAACCACAACGGTTATTGAGGGAGTCCCGGATTAGGGGGTGTCCGAATGGCCGGACTATGACCTTTGGCCAGACTCCTGGACTATGAAGATACAAGATTGAAGACTCCGTCCCGTGTCCGGATGGGACTTTCCTTGGCGTGCAAGGCAAGCTTGGCGATACGGATATGTAGATCTCCTCCCATTGTAACCGACTCTGTGTAACCCTAGCCCTCTCCGGTGTCTATATAAACCGGAGGGTTTTAGTCCATAGGACGAACAACAATCATACCGTAGGCTAGCTTCTAGGGTTTAGCCTCTCTGATCTCGTGGTTGATCTACTCTTGTACTACCCATATCATCAATATTAATCAAGCAGGAGTAGGGTTTTACCTCCATCGAGAGGGCCCGAACCTGGGTAAAAACATCGTGTCCCTTGTCTCCTATTACCATCCGCCTAGACGCATAGTTTGGGACCCCCTACCCGAGATCCGCCGGTTTTGACACCGACATTGGTGCTTTCGTTGAGAGTTCCTCTGTGTCGTCACCTTTAGGCCCGGTGGCTCCTCCGATCATCAACAATGATGCGGTCTAGGGTGAGACTTTTTTCCCCGAACAGATCTTCGTATTCGGCGGCTTTGCACTGCGGGCCAATACGTTTGGCCATCTGGAGCAGATCGAAAGCTACGCCCCTGGCCATCAGGTCAGATTTGGGAGTTTGAACTACACGGCCGACATCTGTGGGGACTTGATCTTCGACGGATTCGAGCCACAACTGAGCGCCTCGCACTGTCACAACGGGCATGATCTAGCTCTGCTGCCGAGCAGTGCCCCGGAGGCCGCCCGAGTGTCCGCTCCGACCTTTATCTCGGAGCCGACTGCGCCAATCGAGGATGGATGGTTGGACACCGCCTCCGGGGCTGCAATCTCTACGGCGATCGAGCCGAATACCAGCCCTATCCTTTGCGAAGCTCGTGACTCCAAGGCACCGGACTCCTTTCTGGACTCTGAACCTTCCGCGCCCCTGCCTATCGAACCCAATTGGGCGCCGATCATGGAGTTCACCGCCGCGGACATCTTTTAGCACTCGCCCTTTGGTGACATCCTGAATTCATTAAAATCTCTCTCTTTATCAGGAGAGCCCTGGCCAGACTACGGTCAGCAAGGTTGGAATGCGGACAACGAAGAAATTCGAAGCCCACCCACCACCCACCTCGTCGCCACTATCGATGATTTAACCGACGTGCTCGACTTCGACTCCGAAGACATCGACGGTATGGACGACGATGTACGAGACGAACAGGAACCAGCGCCTATAGGGCACTGGACAACCACCTCATCACACGATGTATACATGGTGGACACACCTAAAAGAAACGACGACGAGGAACAAAGGGGCGCAACGAGGGATCGATCCCTCGAAAAGCAATCAAAGCGGCAGCGTAAGCGCCGCGCCAAACCCCACCTCGACAGAGACCCAGCCATAGAGCAGGGTGAATCGGTGGACGACGAACATGCCATCGAGCAACCATCCGAACAGGGCGACTCGGATAAACAAACCGAACAACCCATCCCCGGCGAAGATAATAGTCCGGACGACCTCACGCCGGACAAATTGCTGGAGCAGAATAACCTCCACAACAGGCTCGTCGCCACTGCGTGTAGCCTGAAAAAGCAGAAGCGGAAGCTCAAAACAGCGGAAGATGCACTCACAATCAGATGGGGCAAAGTACTCAGCACACAAATACGGCGACAGTCACCACACAAAGAGCTATCCGAAGCGAAAATTACTGCCGGAATTTGATGAGGAGGCCTTAGAGCCCCCGCAGTCAAAAAATAAGGAAGCCACCAGGTCGGATAAACGACCCCATGACCAACATAGAGCGGCAAAGGGCGCCGCACTCAATCCGGCATGAGATCCGCACAAGGATTCGCATCAAAAAGACGGCCCAGCCAGATCTATCTACGGGCCAAGAAAGCAAGCTCTAGTAAGCAATGCAACGCAACAAATATCTAAACATCGCGGCACACCCAAATACAGGGGCCCCGCACACCCCCTATGTTTCACCGATGAGGTGCTGGACCATGAATTTCCAGCGGGATTCAAGCCCATAAACATAGAGGCATACGACGGAACAACAGACCCTGGAGTCTGGATTGAGGATTATATCCTCCACATACACATGGCTAGAGGAGATGACCTCCACGCCATAAAATACTTACCCCTCAAGCTCAAAGGGCCAGCCCGGCATTGGCTTAAAAGCCTTCCCGAAAATACCATCGGAAGTTGGGAAGAGCTCGAGGATGCTTTTCGGGCAAATTTTCAAGGGACCTATGTCCGACCTCCGGATGCATACGATCTAAGTCATATAACTCAACAACCCGAAGAGTCAGCGAGAAACTCTGGAACAGATTTCTTACTAAAAAGAATCATATAGTCGACTATCCGGACGCCGAAGCCCTAGCAGCTTTCAAACACAGCATTCGAGACGAATGGCTTGCTAGACACCTCGGCCAAGAAAAGCCAAGAACAATGGCCGCATTGACAAGCCTCATGACCCGCTTTTGTGCAGGAGAGGAGAGCTAGTTGGCAAGAAGCAGCACCAGCGACCCAAGTACATCCAAGTTAGGGATGGAAACGGGAAATCGCGCCATAGCAAGGACCAGCGCTGGATCAAGGGAAACAGCCCGAAGAGCACGGCAGTCAATGCCGGATTCAAAAGCCCTCGGCAGAATCAGAAAAAGCTGCCCCTCAAGGATAATAGGGACGAGCTATCTAACCTTAACAAAATCTTGGACAAAAGATGCCAAATCCACAGTACTCCCGGGAAGCCTGCAAACCATACGCACAGAGATTGTTGGGTCTTCAAGCAATCCGGCAAACTCAACGCCGAACACTAGGGGCTCGACATACCAAGCAAGGACGACGACAAACCCCACAAGCAGAGCACCGGAGAACAAAAGAAGTTCCCACAACAAGTCAAAACAGTAAACTCACTTCACATGACAAAAGGGAAAAACAGGGTGGCACCTATAGAGATACGCGCCATACGGCCTGTCCCAGAGGAGTTCCGCCACTGGTTGTTACAACCAATCATCTTCGACCATCAGGATTACTCTAGAAGTATCCGGAACGCAGGTTGGACTGCCTTGATATTAGATCCGATAATTGACGGACTCCACTTTACACAAGTCCTAATGGACAGCGGTAGTAGCCTAAACCTGCTATATCAGGACACCATCCGCAAAATGGGGATAAACCCAACAAAAATTCGCCATGGCAACACTTCCTTTCAAGGGGTAACGTCAGGTCCAGATACCCATTGTACGGGTTCTCTTTTGCTGGAAGTTATGTTCGGCTCCCCCGACAACTTCCGCCGTGAAAAGCTAACCTTCCACATCGCCCCATTCGCAAGTAGCTATCAAGCACTACTGGGACGCGAAGCTTTCGGCCGCTTTAACGCAATACCGCATTATGCATTCCTTACGCTTAAAATGCCCGGTCCGTGAGGCATCATCTCATTAAAGGGAAATATCGAGTGTTCCTCGAGTGCAGAAGACTGTGCGGCTGCCTCGACAGCCACACACTAAACCGGCTTCATCAATCAAAGCACCTAAACAGGTCGTTCAGACCCCAGACTTGGCTAGACGAGTCCGGCGTAAACATACAAGGGCTTACTAGCTGCATACCCCCGCACAAGGGGCTCCGCGCGTTTACACCAAGAGACAATAAAGCTCAATTCTACCCATTTTCTGAATCATAATTTGTTTATTTAAATATAACATAGATTTTCGCACGATCTTTTTTCAACTAAGTTCCTCTCTTTTATAGATGAACACCGTGCTACACCCGTCCAGAATACGGCACAACGGAGACACAGGCACAGACGTGCAGTAGGGACCCGTTTCAAGGATTCTTTTCAGATTAAGACCCTGCATAAACCTTTTTTACTGTCTCTTATTGATACACATCCCCCGGTCTCTTGTTATAACCGAGGAGGAGGCTGGCGTCTTGGCATGTGGCCACATCAGAAATTTGCGCGTACCTGGACACCAGGGGCTTCTTACCAAGGGCGTTGTTCAGCCCATTTTCATAAAGACCGACCTTAGGGAGTGTTCGGCGTCGCGAGTTAGGCCTTATATGCAACAGCTCCGAATCATGTATTTGGTCAAATGTTGGGTTTGCCCGGCTCCTGTGTTTTGCTGCCTTACGTTCCGCTCTATCGGCTAAGGCGGCACCAGGAGAACTACTGCGATTGTGCCCCGGTTCGGCCAGGCGAGCACCTCAGTAGAGAAAGCCAAAAAGTGACTGTCATGTTATAGCGTGAGACTGGTCAACCACTCGATGACCCGTCGGAATCTTTAGGATTCCTCCGCATTAACGAAGGGCCGTTTCCTGGCCAGGCACACACGCGCCCCGAATTCGGGTGAGCATGGTGCCCCTAGGGGCTATATAGTAGCCCCACTTTCAAACTCCTATGGCTAAGTGAAAGTGATAAAGCATTATAGTCCGGTTGCCTCGTTCGCTGCGCTACCACCTCCTTAATAGGACCAAGACGTTGGGTCAAGTGTGAAAATGTGCCTTCTGCGAACACCCCTGCATTATATGTGTGGGGGCTGAAGCCAAAGACTGCCATCTTTCAGGTTATATACACATATACGTTAACGGCCGCACAGGAGGCATTTTAAATTCTTGAAGGCACAAGTATAAAAAGCTTTTATATTTCATCGAAACATTGTTTTACAATAATAGATGTTATTCGAACATAACATCCTTCGAGCACTGCGTCTCTATTAAACGAGCGCCCTGCAGAACTTCCTGAAAATAGTGCTCAACAGGTACTCGGCTCTCGTCCGAATCTTGGGATGCGACAACGGTTGCCTTCATCTCCGCCCAGTATGTCTTGACACGGGCAAGAGACATCTGCGCACCCTCTATGCATGCTAACCTCTTCATTGCATTAATATGCAGCACCGCACCAAGGAACTGCTGCACCAAGTCAAAATAACTCTTCGGCTCAGGCATTTTCGGCCACAGATGACTCACGACATGCTTCATGGCAAGTCCGGATAACCTATTCAGCTCCGCCCATGCGGCCAAATGATCGGATACGGAAAGTGGGCGCTCTGGATTGTGGAACTGCGACCAAAAAAGCTTTTCCACTTCGTGGTCATTTTGATTGCGGAAGTGTTCGTCCGCGTCCGCGGCACTCGTCGCCAAATCCAGATAAGTATTCGCCGCACTCCACTTCCGGTCCAACGGAGCATATTTAGGATCCCCGAACTTCATCCGCAACATATAGGGCTTTCGAGCCATGATATCTATGGCCTGACGTAGCTCCTCCTTCATAGCTCTCATCGCAGAGCGAGTATCCTTGGCCTCGGCAGTGACCTTCTCTAGGTCCTTCTGTGCCACCCTATCTTCTTTTCAAGAAGCTTGCAGCGGTCGGCAACATTCTTCAATTTTATAGCCATCTCGGTCATTTCCTTCTTGCTCTGGCAGTGAGCAGCCTGTTCGGCTTTTAGCTCTTCAGCCGCCTTTAAGGCAGCCGCATCGCTTTTCCTGGCCTGCTCCTTGGCTCGGGCAAGTTCCTCCCGAAGGTTCTCCATGGCAGCGACACCATCTACATTAAGCACACATGTTATAAGGTACGGGCATGAAGCTCCTCTTACCAGATGTCTTCGAAGACATTACGTACATGTGCCTCGTCTAGTCGCTTGTTGACAAGCGCGATGTCGGCATCTGCCACGTCAAGTTGCCGCTTTAGCTCGGCAAATTCACCAGTCCGGCTAGCCACCAAACACTTCGCCACCAACATAGAAAAGGCGACATATTATACCTGGAATTATGATCCTCTGCGCGCCGTCTTTTTTGACAACGCACAGAGTCTCAGGGGCTACTATCTATACAGGGCGCATCTCATATATGCGGATCTGTCAAAAGGTACATCATTTCGCGTACCTCAAAACCCGTCAGTAAACTCTTGGCGGCCTCGTACAACCTGCTCTCCACGGATGAAATCCTTCCAATCACCATATTCATCAACGCACGGTGTTCTTCTGAGATAGACACTCGCCCAAGAAGATCCTTCAGCTCCTCCGACGGTGCACCGGATGGTGCCGGACTCATCCGATGGCCTTTTTCGAAGGGCGGATTCGAAGAAACCCTCCGTGACGACACCTCGAGGTTGCCCGCCTCGCAAGACGGTACAGATGGGGGAGGCGTTCCACTCTTCATCATCTCCGGACGAAGATCCCCTGAAGATGAGCTCTGCTGAGAAGGGCTGAGATCCGAATTACAAGGTAAAATTTCGGTTATCTTCCTCAGAAATAGAACAAGGATGTCTCTCATTTTAAAACACCTCTCTTTACTTACAGCTCGGTGGAGAGCTGATCCCCTTGGGGGCGCAATGCGACTGGGGCACCCCCCGGCGCCGGACCCTCTGACGAAGATTTCTTCCCCCGCTTTGAGACCATGGTCTCCGGGTCTTCAGAGGCGGTCCTCTTCTTCCCCTGGTTAGAGGAATTCTCGATTCCTCCTTTCCTGACAGCCTCCTTCGGGGAGGCGGTAGCTTCCTTGATCCCCTCTTCGCCTTCTTCCAAAGGCACAGCCTCTAGCACCCTGGTTAACATGGAATCCGGCATAGTCTCAGGGAGGGGGGCCGGACACCTGATTAGCTTTGCTTTCGCTATCCACTCATGTTTAAGGGATAGCTCTTTTAAGGGCAATTTTATAATAAATATACGGATAGTGTGTCCGGGTACAGGACTACTTACTTGAGTATCCCGGCGATTGCAGCTCAGACCTGCGTCCTCGGACGAGTCCGGACACATTGCTTGTGATCTGAAGAACAATTTGTACATCTCCATGGGCGTCGCACCCACAAAGTGTTGGAGGGCTCGCGATCCTTCCAGATTAAGCTCCCACAGGCGGAGGGGGCGACGTTTGCAGGGCAGGATGCGGCGAATCAACACAACCTATGCCACAAAGGCCAGATTGATATCTCTTTCTAGGAGATCTCGAACACGGCCCTGCAACAGGGGCACGTCCTTGGGCGGCCCCCAGTTAAGCCCTTTATTGACCCATGATGCTAGTTGTGGTGGGGGACCCGAGCGAAAAGCAGGTGGCACCACCCATGTGGTGCCCCTGGGAGATGTGATGTAAAACCACTCTCGTTGCCCTAAGCCGAACTCCTCTTGAAAAGAGCCCTCAGGCCATGGAGCGTCGGCAATCTTGCTTATAACAGCACCTCTGCACTCTGCGTGCTGCCCCTCGATCATATTTGGCTCTACCTTGAAGGTCTTAAGCCACAATCCAAAGTGAGGAGTAATGTGGAGGAAGGCCTCACACACGACAATGAACGATGAGATTTGGAGGATGGACTCTGGAGCTAAGTCGTGAAATTCCAGCCCATAATAAAACATAAGCCCCCTCATGAAGGGATCAATCGGGAAGCCTATCCCCTGAAGGAAGTGAGACGTGAACACCACGCTCTCACCGGGCTTGGGAGTGGGAGTAACCTGCCCTTGAGCAGGCAGCCTATGCGAGATTTCGCCGGTTAGATACCTGGCATCTCTCAGCTTTCGCACGTCTTCTTCCGTAACGGAGGAAGGCATCCACCGGCCCTGGAGGTCGGAGCCGGACATCGTCGAAGGTCCGAAGCGCCTGAATCTGAAGCCTTGGGTGTTGGAGCTCAGGGTAAGGGGCGGATTTGCTTGAGATTAAAATAAGGGAGTCAAGCCTTGGTCTCTTTATAAAGAGGTTGAATACCAAGAGCCCTCCCCGTGACCGTTTGGGACTCGCCTTCGATTGGGGAGACATACCAACATGCACGATTGGGTTACCCACACCCGTATTGGTGAGAACCCCAGAATAAGGGGACACGATTCTGCTTTGACAAGACATGCCAAGGAAACCCCCTCGCTAAACGTGCTAAGGTGGGACAGTAAAACGACTCGAATAAGGGCTTGGTCGCGGCGTGATGTCACGCTACGGAATATGTCAGCAGATTAGATTTGTACAAATATTATTCTCTCTATGGTGGTATGTGGAACTTATTTTGCAGAGCCAGACACTATCCTTGTGTTCAAAACCTTTTATGAAGTATTTGTGGCGACCGATTCTCCGGGTATTAATTCCCAGAAAATGGCCCTTGTACTCATCAGCCCCAGGATAATTGTTAGCTGATGAGGCACCAACTTGATACAGAAATTCCAAACAAATACGAAATATGTAGTACAAGACCATTCTGGCCTGTGAGTACGACACATGGTTTATAGTGGTTAATGGCGGAAGCGGTTTGTGGATCATCAATGTCTATGGGACTCCATGTTTCCACGGGAACAGCTGACCAGGTTAACTCCTATCTTCGCGAGACTGCTATCACCGTTGCTTAAGTTCCGGGACTTCGGCGTGGTCGCTCCTCTCTGCGCAGGGAAATCTGGCCAAGACAATAGCCAGGCACAAGCCAGTGAGTACTTTGAATGTACTCGCAAACATTATGAACACGGCATAATATGACAGCTATGTGCTGAAAATATTATATGAACATGACGTCAGTCACCAATGATAAATAAAACTCTGATGCGTACGAGCATGTCAAATATGAATATGCAATAACGTAGAAATATTAAAATTATGAAATAAATAATAAACATGCCGCAATCGGGCGTCTGAGCGACACCACATAAAGGGCTTTAAAAGAAATGCCACAGTCGGGCGTCTGAGCGACACCACATACAGGGCTTTAAAAGAAATGCCACA
>NC_041385.1:507607092-507656203 GCF_002162155.2 Triticum dicoccoides
TTTTAAAAGAAATGCCATAGTCGGGCGTCTGAGCGACACCACAAAAAGGGCTTTAAAAGAAATGCCACAGTCGGGCGTCTGAGCGACACCACATACAGGGCTTTAAAAGAAACGCCACAGTCGGGCGTCTGAGCGACACCACATACAGGGCTTTAAAAGAAATGCCACAGTCGGGCGTCTGAGCGACACCACATACAGGGCTTTTAAAAGAAACAATCATAGTGAATATCCCGGAGGTAGAACCATCCCAGAGATACTCGATAATAACAATAATAACACGGGTTAGTCAACAATAATAATGATCATAATTATCACAAGTCACAGGTAGTAACTCCAGTTCTGGTTTAACAGTTTCACCTCCGAAGACCGACACTAAGACCGACACTTGACCCATCCCAGACTGTAGTCCTCAACCAAGAACACGGCTATTCGAATAGGTTTAATCTCTGCAGAGGGTGTACTCTTTACCCACGAGTAACGGATTCCTTTAGTCCATAGGGGCTAATTCCGTCTACGGTCTTTTTGTTGAAAACACACCTAACTTGCACACACCAGCTTAACTCACACGTGTCTGGAATCACCCACGACACCTGACAAGCAAACTCTAAGTGGGGAGGCTACAACCTCGACGTAACATGGGGTCACAAACTTATACCGCGCGCAAAACTGGGGAAGCTACCCCCTTCGGCTACAACCGAAACACCCATGCTCCCGGACCAGGTGGCATGACTACCGGATGCCTCCAGTATCTTCCACCACGGCCTCTCTGTACGGTGTGTGCTAGGAAAGTGGTTGACAACTTACTGAACCGTACCCTACTAATCATAGAGACGAGTGGTAGTACGAAGCAAGTATGGGGGTTACTGGCACAAGACTCGATCTACGGTCGACTCAGGAGGTTGTAATATTTCCTGCATGATTAGCATAACAATGCATATATCTCAAACAACAGCTGGGCACATCACACGACATACCCCTCATGCCATACCGGTCACGACCGTCTCGACGGAGGGCTAGGGACAAGACCGTGTCTACCCAAGACAGAGGCCTTCCCGGCTTCCCTTCCGGTATGCATGAAGACGTATGACGATGATTCCCATTACAAATCATGTCAACTTTATCAGCATAAAATCATCAATATGCACCCGAGGGTAGGATCACATCCTCACATAAAATGACGCATGCACGCGTCGAGGTGGTCTTATCACCGAGTCAACAACACACACAAAAGTATTACACCAGGGTTCAGAATGTTTGCCTTCAGGTCATGGAACAGAAGGGTGCATCCAAAACAGCTTGAAATCTTCAAAAATCCTATTTAAAATAATATATATGAATTAACACACAACACAAAACAGCACTAAAAGTTGTTTTGAAACTTTTTTCAAATAAATCTTAAAATAAACTAGACAATATTTGAAAGAGGAAGGAAAAAGAATTGATTCATTTGGAGTTGTATTTAAAAAGATACAGCCGGTCAAAGTTTGGTCAAAAATCTGTTTTTTTTTAAATAGAACAGAAAAGAAAAACGTTTCGAAATATACGTACACATCGAAGGTGTAATCTGGGAATACGCTTCCACTTATCCAGCGTGGCTGCGTCTGAGTCACTGACAGTGGGCCCGCCTGGCGCACCAGTCAGGTTTGACTAGTCTATTCTCCCTCCTCTTCCTCCGCCCGAGAGAGGGGGCGGGACTCCGGCGACGCTCGCCGGCGAACGGCGGCACCGTTCAACAAATGGAGGTCACCCGCAGGCTCAGGGGGTCGAGGCGGTTACTCCGGTGGTGGTTTCGTCCTCTGGGGTGGTCGGGGCTGCCGGCGGTGAGCTTCGCGGCGGACGGTGGTCGTCGGAGAAAGTGATTTTGAGGCGGCAGTGGCTTTCGACCAAAATCGAGTCGGGGGACGCGCTCACGGGAGGAAGGGAATGTTCCTGGTGGAGAGAATGGAGAGGGGGAGGTCTTGGTGGCGCTGGAATGGGCGGGTCAGTGGCGGCGGCTGGAGTCGCCGGAGAGGAAGGAGATGACCCCTTTCCCTACGATTGACGGCTAGGGGGGTACGGGTGGGATGGTGTGAGGCTGCCTGCGTGCGAGTTTGATCTCGAGGGCCTCTTATATAGGTGATGGAGGTCGGTTTGTGGCGGCCAGGATAAGCTTGCCGGCGAACCGCCCTGCTGTAGCTAGGGCGACGTGGCGGCGGCGAGCGCTAGTGGACACAATTGCGGATGAGTACGCACTGTTCTAGGAGGCAGGTGGCAAGCGTTAGCAGCTTGGGCGGCGCTGCCACGGCCGGGCCTGCAAGCGGCCGTCAGCTAGCCGCCACGGTTGTCCTGACGGCGGCGCTGTGCGGTGCCAGGTTGGTCGGGGAGGTGTGGAGATGCAAGGGGACACGGCGTGCTGGCTGGGGCCGGTCACGGGCCGGATTTGGGTGCGGGGTGCGACGCGGCGTCTCGGGCGCACGGGTGCCAAACGCACACTCTGGGCGCACCCAGAGCACGTCCGGGACATGCTCGACGAAATGCCAGGGCATCCTAGGGGTTGCGGTTGAGGCTGGCAATTAACAGGACTAGTCTAGGCTTAGCAAGGGGACTAAGGGACATGCTGGATTGGTCAGGGGCTCAAGTTCACCATGTAAACTTGAATTCATGCCAAATCTGGCTGTGCACTCAGAGTGTTTGACAAAATGCCAAAGGCACCTAGGTAGTTCTTGGAGTGGCCAAATTCTCCAAGGCAGTGTCTCTATGGGTGCAAGAGAGTGTGGTGAAGTTAGTTTGCAAGAAGGAGAAACTTGCTAGTGCAAGTTTTGCAAAACTACACTTCTGGACAGGAAGTAAATGGCATTATAACATGGGCCAAAAGTGTTCCAAACAGGGCATGCTCCTGGACTTAGGGGTTTTGCAGGGTTGACTATAAGCATGAGAAAGCACAAAGTCACTTGAGCAAGGAAGGATGGGGTTGCAGTAGAAAACACAAGTCTTGTCCAGAATGAAAAAGAGGTTGATGCACTCAAATATTTCAAACAATAACACTGGGTTTTTGCATAAAGTTGGATGGCATGTTACTACTGACATCCCATAATTTTGGTGGGGGCTCTAGGGAAATATTTAATTGGGTTGTAGTGCAAAAATGCTCACTGGACCAGAGAAGAAAAACATGTGTAACACTCAAAAATAAGCAATGAAATAATTTTATTATTACACAAATGTGATCTAGGTGCATCATATGACATCTCCAAATTTTGGTTGAAATATTAGTTAAAGTTATCAACAGGTTGCAGTACAAACAAAGCTCCAAAATTTAAAAGAAGCCATTCAATGATTAAAGCTAAGGATGAAATAATTAAATATATAAATCTACTGATTTAGAAAATGTTTTAATGAGATGTCATAGAAGTCCAACATTTTGGAAAGCTCCACTTGGGAAAGATAAAACCCAACAACATAAAAAGAAAATTTTTCTTTCTGAAATCCACAGAGAAGTCCAGAATGCAAAAACTTAAAACTCCTGGCGAGATTTTAAATATCAAAAACTTGGTTAAATATTTGGGGTGTTACAGTATTCGAAGGAGGAACCCGCCTTGCAATGCCGAAGACAATTTGCGCGCCGGACTCGTCGTCATTGAAGCCTGGTTCAGGGGCTACTGAGGGAGTCCCGGATTAGGGGGTGTCCGGATGGCCGGACTATGACCTTTGGCCGGACTCCTAGACTATGAAGATACAAGATTGAAGACTCCATCCCGTGTCCGGATGGGACTTTCCTTGGCGTGGAAGCCAAGCTTGGCGATACGGATATGTAGATCTCCTCCCATTGTAACCGACTCTGTGTAACCCTAGCCCTCTCTGATGTCTATATAAACCGGAGGGTTTTAGTCCGTAGGACGAACAACAATCATACCATAGGCTAGCTTCTAGGGTTTAGCCTCTCTGATCTCCTGGTAGATCTACTCTTGTACTACCCATATCATCAATATTAATCAAGCAGGAGTAGGGTTTTACCTCCATCGTGAGGGCCCGAACCTGGGTAAAAACATCGTGTCCCTTGTCTCCTGTTACCATCCGCCTAGACGCACAGTTCGGGACCCCCTACCCGAGATCCGCCAGTTTTGACACCGACGGTTATTTATCAAGTTTGTTGTTTTAACCTTAAACAAGGACCGGTCGCAGTCAAATTTGATTCAACTAAAGTAGGAGAAACAAACACCCTCCATCCACCTTTATGCAAAACTAGTCGCATGTCTATCGGTGGAACTGGTCTCATGAATGTGGTCATCTAAGGTTGGTACAGGCCACTTCATCCAACAATACCGCTGAATCAAAATAAGACATTGGTGGTAAGCAGTATGACGATCAACACCCACAACTCTTTGTGTTCTACTCGTGCATATCATCTACGCATAGACCTGGCTCGGATGCCACTGTTGGGGAACGTAGCATGCAATTTCACAAAAATTCCTATGCTCACGCAAGATCTATCTAGGAGATGCATAGAAATGAGAGGGGGAGAGTGTGTCTACGTACCCTCGTACACTAAAAGCGGAAGCGTTTGACAACGCAGTTGATGTAGTCGAACTTCTTGTAGCTCCGACCGATCAAGTACCGAATGTACGGCACCTTCGACTTCTACACACGTTCAGCTCGATGAAGTTCCTCGCCCTCTTGATCTAGAAAGGTGTCGAGGAAGAAGACGAGTTCTGTCAGCATGACGGCATGGTGACTGTGATGGTGAAGTGATCCGCGCAAGGCTTCGCCTAAGCACCGCGACAATATGACCAGGGGTGTAAACTATGGAGGGGGCGCCGCACACGGCTAACAGTTGATGTTGTGTATTGTAGGCACCCCCTCCCCACATATATATAGGTTGGAGGGGAGGAGAGGTAGCCATGGGGGCGCCCCAAGTAGGAGGAATCCTACTTGGGGTCCTGTCCCAATTCGGCCAACCCCCCTCTCCTATTCCTATTCGGAGTAGGAAGGGAAGAGGGGGAAGGGGGAATCCTATTCCCTTTTTCCTTTCCTCCTTCCCCTTTCCTTCTCCAATTTGGCCAGCCCATATGGGCCGGGGGTGCACCAGCCCCTTTATGGATGGTGTGTTTCCCCTCTTGGCCCATAAGGCCCATATCTTTTGCCGGGGGTGCCATGAACCCCTTCCGGGTGACCCGATAAATAACCGGTGCTTCCCGAAACACTTCTAGTGTCCGAATACCATCGTCCTATATATCAATCTTTACCTCTCGACCATTTTGAGACTGATAACCCACAAGTATAGGGGATCAATTGTAGCCTCTTTCGATAAGTAAGAGTGTCGAACCCAATGAGGAGATAAAGGTAGAACAAATATTCCCTCAAGTTCTATCGACCACCGATACAACTCTACGCATGCTTAACATTCGCTTTACCTAAAACAAGTATGAAACTAGAAGGACTTTGTAGGTGTGATAGGATAGGTTTGCAAGATAATAAAGAGCACGTAAATATAAACTAGGGGTTGTTTAGATAAAGAAGCAATAAAGTAAGTATAGCGAGTGTGGAAAAGTGGTGGTAGGAGTTGTGAAATTGTCACTAAGCAATTGACTACTTTACTAGACCGATAGCAAGTTTTATGTGGGAGAGGCATAAGCTAACATACTTTCTCTTCTTGGATCATATGCACTTATGATTGGAACTCTAGCAAGCATCCGCAACTACTAAAGATCATTAAGGTAAAACCCAACCATAGCATTAAAGCATCAAGTCCCCTTTATCCCATACGCCACAACCCCCTTACTCGGGTTTATGCTTCTGTCACTCAAGCAACCCACTATAAGCGAATCATGAACGTATTGCAACACCCTACAGCGGGAATCCCTCATGCTTGTGCGACACGAAGGGCACAATAGGATAGCAACATAACCACAAGCAAATTAAACCAATCATAGCAATTCATCAATCACCGGTAGGACAACGAAAATCTACTCAGGCATCATAGGATGGCAACACATCATTGGATAATAATATGAAGCATAAAGCACCATGTTCAAGTAGAGGGTACAACGGGTTATGGGAGAGTGGACCCCTGAATATAGATGGGGGAAGGTGATGGAGATGTTGGTGAAGATGGCGGAGATGTTGGTGTAGATCGCGATGATGATGATGATGGCCCCCGGCAGCGTTCCGGCGCCACCGGAAGCAAGGCGGAGAGAGCCCCCCTTCTTCTTCTTCTTCCTTGACCTTATCCCTAGATGGGAGAAGGGTATCCCCTCTGGTTCATGGTCTCCATGGCATGGGAGGGGCGAGAGCCCCTCCAAGATTGGATCTGTCTCTCTGTCTCTCTCTGTTTCTGCGTTCTTTGATTCTGCCCTCTCACCGTTTCTTATATATCCGGAGATCCGTAACTCCGATTGGATTGAAACCTTCGCCACTATTTTTTTCTCCAAAAATTAGCTTTATTGCAGCAAAAGAAGAGCAGCAACTGCCTTACGGGGTGCCCACGAGGGTCAGGGGCACGCCCCCTACCTCGTGGCCCCCTCAGGCACCGTCTCGCGTTGATTCTTCTTCCCAAATATCACAAATATTCCCAAAATATTCTCCATCCGTTTTTATCCCATTTGGACTCCATTTGATATGGGTTTTCTATGAAACAAAAAACATTCAACAAACAGGGATTGGCACTGGGCACTGGATCAATATGTTAGTCTCAAAAATAGTATAAAAAGTTGCCAAAAGTATGTTAAAGTTGTAGAATATTGGCATGGAACAATCAAAAATTATAGATACGACGGAGACGTATCAAGAATCCTCCTCATGTTTGTGATCTCATCTGGGACTCCGAACAACATTCGGTCACCAAATCACATAACTCATATAATACAATATCATCATCGAACGTTAAGTGTGCGGACCCTACGGGTTAGAGAACTATGTAGACATGACCGAGACACCTCTCCGATCATTAACCAATAGCGGAACCTAGATGCTCATATTGGCTCCCACATATTCTATGAAGATCTTTATCGGTCGAACTGTTATGACAACATACGTTATTCCCTTTGTCCATTGATATGTTACTTGCCTGAGATTCGATCGTCGATATCTTCATAACTAGTTCAATCTCATTACTGGCAAGTCTCTTTACTCGTTCTGTAATGCATCATCCTGCAATTAACCCATTAATCACTTTGCTTGCAAGGCTTCTTATGATGTGCATTACCGAGAGGGCCCAGAGATAACTCTCCGATACTCGGAGTGACAAATCCTAATCTCGATCTATGCCAACCCAACAAACACCTTCGGAGATACCTGTAGAGCATCTTTATAATCACCCAATTACGTTGTGATGTTTGATAGCACAAAAGGAATTCCTCCGGTATCCGGGAGTTCCATAATCTCATAGTCGAAGGAATATGTATTTGACATGAAGAAAACAATAGCAATAAAACTGAACGATCAATATGCTATGCTAACGGATGGGTCTTGTCCATCACATCCTCCTCCTAATGATTTGATCTCGTTCATCAAATGACAACACATGTCTATGGTTAGGAAACTTAACCATCTTTGATTAACGATCTAGTCTAGTAGAGGCTTACTAGGGACACGGTGTTTCGTCTATGTATCCACACATGTATCAAGTTTCCGGTTAATACAATTCTAGCATGAATAATAAACATTTATCATGAAATAAGGAAATATAAAATAAAACTTTATTATTGCCTCTAGGGCATATTTCCTTCATTTATAAGGTGAGCTCTTCTACCACTTGTATGAGCATGTGTAGGATCGAAAGTGTGTCTAGAGGGGGGTGATTAGACTACTTGACCAAATAAAAATCTCACCTTTTCCCAATTTTAAGTCTTGGCATATTTTAGCAACTTAGCACTAGTCAAGCAATCAACCTACACATGCAATTCTAAGAGTGTGGCATCGGAAAGTAAAACATTGCATATGAGGGTAAAAGGGAAGGGTTTGGAGAGGACAAACGCAATGTAGACACGAAGATTTTTGGTGTGGTTCCGATAGGTGGTGCTATCGTACATCCATGTTGATTGAGACTTCAACCCACGAAGGGTAACGGTTGCGCAAGTCCACGAAGGGCTCCACCCATGATGGGTCCACAAAGAAGCATCATTGTCTATCCCACCATGGCCATCGCCCACGAAGGACTTGCCTCACTTGGTTAGATCTTCATGAAGTAGGCGATCTCCTTGCCCTTACAAACTCCTTGGTTCAACTCCACAATCTTGATGGAGGCTCCCAAGTGACACCTAACCAATCTAGGAGACACCACTCTCCAAAAGGTAATAGATAGTGTGTTGATGACGAACTCCTTGCTCTCGTGCTTCAAATGATAGTCTCCACCACACTCAACTCTCTCTCAAAGATTTGGCTATGGTGGAAAGATGATTGAAGTGGAAAGCAACTTGGGGAAGGCTAGAGATCAAGATTGTTGTGGTTGGATTGGAATGTCTTGGTCTCAACACATGAGTAGGTGGTTCTCTCTCAGAAAATGAGTAGTGGAAGTGTAGGCACGTTCTGATGGCTCTCTCATAAATGGAGAAGGGGGTGGAGGGTTATATATAGCCTCCACATGAAATATAGCCGTTACACACATTTTACCAAACTCTGTCAGACCGAATAGAGAAACTTGGTGAGACCGATTCAGTTCAAAATGTGAATGTTAGGATTTTCGGTGGGACCGACAAGATCAACTCGGTGGGACTGATGTGCTAGGGCTAGGGAAAAACCTCATCTCGATGAGACTGATCGCGTGAACTCGGTGAGACCGATTTCAACAATTAATCAAATAGAGAGTTGGTCAAGCAAACTCGATGGGACTGATCGCTCATTTCGGTGAGACCGAAATGTTACAAAAAGGAAATAGAGAGTTTCCAATGCAAACTCGGTGGGACCGATCGCTCATCTCGGTAAGACTGAAACGTTACGAAAGGGAAACAGAGAGTTTGCAATGAAAACTCAGTGGGACCGATCGCGTATTTCGGTAAGACCAAAATGTTACGAAGGGAAACAACGAGTTTGCAATCCCATCTCGGTGAGACCGAGAGCCATATCGGTGTGACCAAATTGATTAAGGTTTCTGGCTATGGCTATGTCAAGTGAACTCGGTAGCACCGGATAGATCAAATCGGTGGGGCCAAGTTTGACTTTAGGTTTTGGACAAATATGGAAATGAGAGAGTGGTTGAGGGTTTTGGAGCAATATCACTAAGCATTTTGAGCAAGCAAGCTATTAAGCAACACCTCATCCCCTTTCTATAGTATTGGCTTTCCTATGGACTCAATGTGATCTTGGATCACTGAAATGAAAATGAGGAGTCTTGACCCTTTGCCAGTCTTTGTCCTTAGCATTTTGAGGGGGTCCACATCTCTAGTCCATGCCATGCCAAACATTGAACTTTCTGAAACATTTAACTTGAATGACTATTAGTTCAATGAGCTATATATATGTTGTTATGAATTATCAAAACCACCCAGGGATTAGTTGCACTTTAAATCTCCCCCTTTTTGGTAATTGATGACAATATATAGATCAAAGCTTCGACAAATGATAATATTAATGAAATACATCATCGCTTTGAGAAGTATGTGATAAGCAAGAGCTCCCCCTAAATTTGTGCATTATTTAAAATTTGCTTTTGAATGCAAATGCACAATTTATTAGGATTATGGGTTACTCTTACATGTCACATATGCCTTGGTGGAGCGCTCAAAATGATAGAATATAAATAGCATGCACTCATCACCAAGGCAAACATGATTGATCATACACATATCATCAAGCAAGCAAATATTTAAGCATAATATGATCAAACACATGATCATAGAAGTATCTCACACACAAGCACAAATAATGTAGCATGCAAATGATCAAACAAAGACGACCAAAGTAGCAAGAGAGGCAAATAAAAGCAAAACACTCTCTCTCTCTCAAAGCTTATGATATATACACTTTCTCCCCCTTTGGCAACAAGTTACCAAAAAGCTTGAAAATGCATAGTGCTATGCGACATTCTAAGAACGATCTCTAGGAGCTCCGGTGAGCGAGGATGGCATGGAGAGGACAGCATCTGCAAAATCTTCTGCTGATGTTTGAGGAACTGGAGTGGTAGCTCTCGTGTCACTGGCTGGCACAACTACAGACCTGTGTGCTCTAGGCACTCTCTGAAATGCATCTGTGGTAGCTCTCCCTCTCCTGTCCTCTGCTTCTTCTTGAAGTGTCTCAACTGCGGTCTGAATTTCTGTGACCTTCCAGTCTAGATCATAAAATATTGTTTCAATAATCCTCTCAAGACTTTCTTGTTTTGAGTCAGGGTGGCTAGTCCTTTCTTGATTCTCACTGTGGCCTCAAGCAGATAGTTGAGCTGATCCTGCTTGATCTTGAGATTTACAGCTGAGACATTGGAACCTTGGAAGTCTTTGATGCCTCTACTTTCTCTCACTTGTCCTGAGCCTCTACAGATGTAGGATGTGATGCATCCATGACAATAACATTGTCCTCAAAATCTGGCCTCAGGGGAAGGTGCTCTTTGCCTAGAAGATATGTGCATGTACCCATCTTGGAGTTGATGAGCATCTGAATGTGTGAGGCATATCCACATGACCTCTTCTGATCTGCTACAATCATGTTAATTGTTTCAACAATCAAGGTCATCACCTTGAACTTCTCTGGCACATCAAACATATGCAGCAAGTTGATTGAGTGCCCTCCGATCATCCTGTCATCTCCTGATTTGGGCAACAAAGTATGCCTCAATATAGTGTTGATAGTAGGCAGCCCTGACAACAGATAGTAAATGGATCCTAACTTGTGAGTACCCAAAGAACCATCAGGAATTTCCTTGTACATGTGTGCCATGAAGTTATGGTCTTTCCTGGGCTTGGCATAAATATTTGTGTCATTTTTAGATTCTTCAGGGGCATCGATCAGCTTGGCCCAATCAGCAATGGAGGATTGGTACCTAGTACCTTCAGTCATCCAGACTATCTTACCATCTTGGTAAAAATGCGCAGTTGAATAAAATTGCATCACCATCTCATCATTCCACTTTTTAAGTTTCTGACCAACAAAAGTATCAACTCTATTCGTCCTGAAGCTCTCATGAACTCCAAGGAAGTAGTCTTCATTGTTATCAATGAACTTCCATTCGACCCATCTCATGTCACTCACTATGGGCTTCTTGTCCAAAAGAACTGTCTCATAGAAGTCCTACTGCTCCTTGGTGTGAAACATGTAATCTACAACAGTCCTTCTCCTTGTAGCATAGGAGTATGTCTGACTCCATAGTCTGAGACCTGCATCTTTTCTCACTTCCATATTATCTGCTACTGGATGGGTGTCATCATGATCTGGAATTTTTGGCTTGAGCTTCCTGAGCACTTAGGGCTCATCATCTTCTTGAACTTTAGGCACTGGGGCCTTGTTCTTCTCTGTAGCTGAGATATTTCTTGTGGATCTCTTGGGTGTTGTTGGCTTTGAAGCTTGAGCTGATGACTTGGGAGTTGTCTTGGGTTTGGATGGAGTAGCCCAGACTTGATAGCATCTCCCATCAATTTCAGAGATTTCTGAGATGGCTCTTTAGTTTCTTCTTCATCATCTTCATCTAGATCTTTCATCATTGACGATCTGCCAATCACTCTGGCCATGGTCTTCTTGACCCTTTATTCCCTTTTCTTGCCTCCAACAGCCTCTTCTTCTCTTGGTTCAAGAGTGAACTCCATAGATTCCTGAGTGGAGGCTCTGGCTTTGGACATAGGCACTCTCTTGGCGGGTGCTTTCTTCTTCAAGCCAGGCCTTGTGGAGGCAGCAGTACCAAATTCCTTCTTGACAACCTTCTTCTTTGAGGTTACTTCCTCAACTTCAAAATCCTCATCCTCTGAGTCAGAAGTTCTCTTCTTCCTTTGCCGGATAGTGGCCTTTGGAATATTGCTTGGAGTGCTTCTGCTTCCTTCATCATAACTGCTATTTGAGGGACAAGTGCCCTCACTCAGATTAGCCCGCTCCTCTAATTTGTTCTGGCTATCATTGTTGTCTCACATCTCTAACACTGAAAGCTGGCCCTGTGAATAGATAGGTTGAGATAGAGTAGATGAGCATCACAAAGCACAACCATTTTGCAAAACAAGTAAGTCAAAAACTTAGTTTTAATTTTCTATAGAAAGCATTTCGGAGCTATCGATATTACAAAATCGGTGACACCGAAGCAGTTCTGGAGTCTAAACATGCAAGATATGTCAAACCGAGATGCATTTCTGTGACTCCGAGTTGCTAGGGTTTCACAGAGAGATGAACTCGGTCACACCGATTGGTATGTTTCTATCAGACCGAAAAATACTTGTGCTATGGTCTGAGCCAAACCAGTGAGACTGAAATCCTAATATCGGTTGGTCCGAGATGAGTTCGGCAGAAACCTAAACCTAAATTTTTGCATCTAATCTAATCTAACGGAGTTTGTAGTGGATAGTGTAGTCTCAAATGTGGCAAGAATATAGGCATTAATCTTTGTGCTCAGAATTAGAGTTGGGATGGCACAAAGGGATGAGTTCATACCCTAACTTGGCGATGAATCCACTACAGTGACAACGGCGGCGAAGATTCCCGTTGACGGTGATGGATACCAGCGGCAGAAGGATGCTGACAACAAGGAGACGATCTGGAGGCCTCGAGTTGGCAGAGCTGGATAGGAGTGGGCAAAGCGTTTGGAGGAATTTTCAAATTTTCAGCTTGTGGGTATATATATCCAGACTCTGTTGGTGTGACCGAGTGGAACGACTCGGTGGCACCGAGATGTAGAATCGCATGCGGTTGCTGCAACTCGGTGTGACCGAACTGTTCTAATCGGTTGCACCAAGATTAAAACTTAGATCAACTTAATGAACTTGGTGTGACCGAATGGGATGAATCGGTCAGACTGAAATGCACTAAGAAGTTTTCGAAGTTAAGTATATGACGAATCGGTGTCTCCAAGTGCTCCTCACTCAGAGGGTCCGAATATGACTTGATCAAACTTTGTGATGTAGCATGAATAGAGTTTGAGACGAGAAAAAGCATAGATAGCTAGAGGGAGTACTTAGGCATTCTTGTCCATCCATTTGGCAAAAGGAAAAGCCAAACAATCAAAGCAACAAATGGATGTCCTCAAATGGAGACAATTATGCAACCAACATGCTCACACAATAAGATAGCAAATGAAATATGTGGCAAAGCATGCACAAACACTCTAACATCTATCAAGCAATTGGCGATGACTAGGTCATCTATATATGAGTATATTGACTTAAGAGTCAAATGAGAACATTTGATCATAGGTCATACTCATCGTTTAAGAACAAGTGGGGTTACCACTTTTACATAAAGCATTGTTGTGTTCACATCATTTGAGTTGCTTTAGCTCAGTTCTTAGAGTAAAGCTCCCCTTAGACATGATATCCCCTTTTAGAGGGATGAACTAACCTTGGGTTTGGTCGATGATGACTTCATGTAGATGTTGAAGATGTGGATGCTCAATGTTGATGGTGATCATTTGGAGCAATCCATTGGAGTGAGTTGCACTTTCAATACCTACATGGGTTAGTCCCACAAGGAACAAACAAGGATATCCATAGACATAGAGTGATGTACACAAATGGTGATGTTCATGAAAGCATTGGGTTACCTTGTCCCTTGTCTTACTAACAAGAGGGTTTGTGACTCATTTAACTAGTGCAAGATGTGAAAGTTGATTGCACTTGTTCTTGCCAATATGAATATGAGTGAAGTATGTTGGTGGAGTCACCCTCAAGAACTCTCTAGTTCTTCTTCTTTGGGATCCACATCAACTTGATGGGAACCCTTGGAGTTGTAGTAGTACTTGATGAAGTGGAACTTGAAGTAGTCTTGGGAACGCACTTGACCAAGGCATCTGGAGCTTCTTCAAATGCATCAATCTCCTCTTGAAGCTTGTCCTTGCCTTTTACCTTGTGGTCTTGTGGTGGAAGATCATCTTGAGCTTGTGTTCCCTTGAAAGAAGTGGGATCATACTTATCTTGTTGAGGAACAAACTTTATCTTGGGGTATTGATCTTCTTCCCACTCAACTCCATTGGCATTGAACTTTCGTTCAAAAGCAACACCTTGATTCTTCCGGTGCCTTCTTTGCTTGCGTACAATTTCCTCAAATTGCTTACTTCCGGCAAGGCTCGTGTAAACACCTTTCTCTATGATTCCCTTCAATAAGCTATTTTCTTGATCAAGTGTAACTTGGCTAAGAGAATCATTAGTGGAATCAAGAGAACTACTAGAAGCAACAATATTGGATTTAACATGATTATTGTTACTACTAGACGAATAACCTTTCTTACTCTTGTTGCTAGATTTTACTTGTGGCATGTAAGTAGACAAGAGTAAACGCTTGGCAATGTAAGAACTTTTCTTCCGAAGATCATCATTGATTCCTTTTAAGAACCCATGCTCTTGCTCTAGGTTGAGCTTTTAGAAGCGTAGCTTCTCATGATTTTTTAGAATTTCTTGATGATTTACAAAGTAGTTTCATGAGACAAATTAAGAGTGTTTAGTTCTTTAGTTAGACGCTCAATCTCGTTCTTATCATTGTCATTCATTTTATCTTGATTAGCATGATTAATAGCAATTTCATCATAGTTTTCATCACTAGCATTATCAACAAGCAAATCATCATCACCTAGCAAATCATCTTAATCACTATTGAAATCAATGTACTAGGGGTGTGATACCTTAAGGCCTTTAGCCATGAACCATCTTCCAATTCCTTCATCTGGTGAGTCAAATATGTCATAGGAGTTGGTTGACACAAGTGCAAGACCGGCAACACCTTCATCTTGAGTATATTCCGAGTCGGAGTGATAACTTCTATTGGAGTGGTTGTCGGAGTCGCAACCGGATACCCATTCACCAACATGAGTTTGATGTCTTCATTTTGTGTACCTCCTTGATGACTTGTCCTTCCTTTCTGAATCCTTGCATCTACGAGGGGGTCTTCATTCATAACTAACATATCTACTCCTTCTCTCTCTTGGAGGTGATTCCTCTCTTCTACTTCTCATTTTAGGTGAGTCATCTTTTCTTGTGTAGGAAGTTGTACACTCATTGGAGTAGTGTCCGGGTCTTCCACAATTGTAGCAATTTCGATCACGACTAGAAGATTGATACATCTCCAATGTATCTATAATTTTTGATTGTTCCATGCTATTATATTATCTGTTTTGGATGTTTAATGGCCTTTCCTACACACTTATATATTATTTTTGGGACTAACCTATTAACCGGAGGCCCAGTCCAAATTGCTGTTTTTTTGCCTATTTCAGTGTTTCGCATAAAAGGAATATCAAACAGAGTCCAAACAGAATCAAACCTTCGGGAGAGTTATTTTGGAACAAACGCAATCCATGAGACTTGGAGTGGACGTCAAGAAGTATACGAGGCAGCCACGAGGCAGGAGGGTGCGCCCAGGGGGGCAGGTGCGCCCAGGGGGGTAGGCGCGCCCTCCACCCTCGTGGACCCCTCGTGGCTCCCCTGACCGACTTCCTTCGCCTATATATACTCATATACCCTGAAAACATCCAGGAGCACCACGAAACCCTATTTCCACCGCCGCAACCTTCTGTACCCGTGAGATCCCATCTTGAGGCCTTTTTCGGTGCTCCGCCGGAGGGGGAATCAATCATGGAGGGATTCTACATCAACACCATAGCCTCTCCGATGAAGTGTGAGTAGTTTACCACGGACCTTCGGGTCCATAGTTATTAGCTAGATGGCTTCTTCTCTCTCTTTGGATATCAATACAAAGTTCTCCTTCATCTTCTCGGAGATCTATTCGATGTAATTCTTTTTGCGGTGTGTTTGTCGAGATCCGATGAATTGTGGGTTTATGATCAAGATTATCTATGAACGATGTTTGAATCTCCTCTAAATTCTTTTATGTATGATTGGTTATCTTTGCAAGTCTCTTTGAATTACCAGTTTGGTTTGGCCTACTAGATTGATCTTTCTTGCAATGGGAGAAGTGCTTAGCTTTGGGTTCAATCTTGCGGTGTCCTTTCCCAATGACAGCAAGGATAGCAAGGCACGTATTGTATTGTTGCCATCGAGGATAAAAAGATAGGGTTTATATCATATTGCTTGAGTTTATCCCTCTACGTCATGTCATCTTGCCTAATGTGTTACTCTATTCTTATGAACTTAATACTCTAGATGCATGCTGGATAGCAGTTGATGTGTGGAGTAATACTAGTAGATGTAGAATCGTTTCGATCTACTTGTCGCGGACCTGATGCCTTGATACGTCTCCGTCGTATCTACTTTTCCAAACACTTTTGCCCTTGTTTTGGACTCTAACTTGCATGATTTGAATGGAACTAACCCGGACTGACGTTGTTTTCAGCAGAACTGCCGTGGTGTTATTTTTGTGCAGAAATAAAAGTTCTCAGAATGACCTGAAAATCCACGGAGCAACTTTTAAAAATAAATAAAAAATACTGGTGAAAGAATCAGTGTCAGGGGGCCCGCACCCTGTCCACGAGGGTGGGGGCGCACCCCCTCCCCTAGGGCGCGCCCCCCTGCCTCGTGGGCCCCCTGGACGTCCACCGACCTCAACTCCAACTCCATATATTTGCTTTCGCGGAGAAAAAAATTATAGAGAAAGTATCATCACGTTTTACGATACGGAGCCACCGCCAAGCCCTAATCTCTCTCGGGAGGGCTGATCTGGAGTCCGTTCGGGGCTCCGGAGAGTGGGATTCGTCGTTGTCTTCATCATCAACCATCCTCCATCACCAATTTCATGATGCTCACCGCCGTGCGTGAGTAATTCCATCGTAGGCTTGCTGGATGGTGATGGGTTGGATGAGATTTACCATGTAATCAAGTTAGTTTTGTTAGGGTTTGATCCCTAGTATCCACTATGTTCTGAGATTGATGTTGCTATGACTTTGCTATGCTTAATGCTTGTCACTAGGGCCCGAGTGCCATGATTTCAGATTTGAACCTATTATGTTTTCATGAATATATGTGAGTTCTTGATCCTATCTTGCAAGTCTATAGTCACCTATTATGTGTTATGATCCGACAACCCCGAAGTGACAATAATCGGGATACTTCTCGGTGATGACCATAGTTTGAGGAGTTCATCTATTCACTATTAGTTAATGCTTTGGTCCGGTACTCTATTAAAAGGAGGCCTTAATATCCCTTAGTTTCCACTAGGACCCCGCTGCCACGGGAGGGTAGGACAAAAGATGTCATGCAAGTTCTTTTCCATAAGCACGCATGCTTATATTCGGAATACATGCCTACATTACATTGATGAATTGGAGCTAGTTCTGTGTCACCCTATGTTATAACTATTACATGAGGAATCACATCCATCATAATTATCCATCACTGATCCAATGCCTACGAGCTTTTCACATATTGTGCTTTTCTTATTTACTTTACTGTTGTTGTTGTTACAATTACTACAAAACTGCTACTTTTACTTTTGCCACTGTTATCGTTACTTCCGTACTACTTTGCTACTAAATACTTTGCTGCAGATACTAAGTTATCCAGGTGTGGTTGAATTTAAAACTGAACTGCTAATACTTGAGAATATTCTTTGGCTCCCCTTGTGTCGAATCAATAAATTTGGGTTGAATACTCTACCCTCGAAAACTGTTGCGATCCCCTATACTTGTGGGTTATCAATACTACTTTCTGGCGCCGTTGCCGGGGAGCATAGCTCTATTCTTTGAGTCACTTGGGATTTATATATGCTGGTCACTATGAGGAACTTGAAAGACGAAAGAACTAAGATTTATCCGTCAACTACGAGGGGAGGTAAGGAACTGCCATCTAGCTCTGCACTAGATTCTCCTTCTGTTTTGAGTAAGCTTGCGACACCTAAACCTGCTTCTGCTATTAATTCTGATATGTCGCATGTTATTGATGATGCCACTTCTACTATGCATGATACTTACGATGAAAATACTTCTGTGCTTGAAACTACTGTGCCATTAGGTGAATTTCTTGATGAACAACTTGCTAGGGTTTGAGAGAATGAAATTATTGAAAATGAATTATTGAAGATAGTGATGATGAAGGTTCTCCCCCTAAATATGAATTGCATGTTTTTCCTGATAGAGATTTTCTTGCTTGCAATGATAGATCTAATCTTAAGAAGTTATTAGCTAAACTAAAACAGAAAACTCTAAATGCTAGAATGAAATATGACCCTGCTTTTGCTACTTCACCTATCTTTGTTACTGATAAGGATTATGAATTCTCTGTCGATCCTGAGATAATTACTTTGGTTGAATCTGATCCTTTTTATGGCTATGAATCTGAAACTGTTGTGGCACATCTTACTAAATTGAATGATATAGCCACCCTGTTCACTAATAATGAGAAATCTCGCTACTATTATATCCTTAAGATATTTCCGTTCTCATTAAAGGGTGATGCTAAAACTTGGTTTAATTCTCTTGATCCTAGTTGTGTGTGTAGTCCCCAGGATATGATTTATTACTTCTCTGCTAAATATTTCCCTACTCATAAGAAACAAGCTGCCTTGAGGGAAATATATAACTTTGTGCAAATTGAAGAAGAGAGTCTCCCACAAGCATGGGGGAGGCTTCTCCGGTTACTTAATGCTTTGCCTGATCATCCTCTTAAGAAAAATGAAATACTTGATATCTTTTATAATGGACTAACTGATGCTTCCAAGGACCACTTGGATAGTTGTGTTGGTTGTGTTTTCAGGGAAAGAAGAGTCGATCAAGCTGAATTGCTATCGAATAATATGTTGACTAATGAAAATAATTGGACTCTTCCTGAGCCAACTCTTGAGCCAACTCCTGAGCCAACTCCTAAACCAACTCCGAAGAAGAGGGGCGTCCCATTTCTCAGTCCTAAAGATATGCAAGAGGCAAAGAAATCTATGAAAGAAAAAGGTATTAAAGCCGAAGATGTTAAGAATTTACCTTTTGTTGAATAAATACATGGTCTTGATATACCACCTATTGAAGAAACACATGGCCTTGATAACCCGACACATGTAGTAAAGGTAAATTCTCTCTATAGATATGATAAGGTTGAAATCCCGTCTACTAAGTTTGCTAGCCAATGTTTGGATGAATTTGATGATTTTATGGCTAGACAAGAAAATTTCAATGCTTATGTTGGTAGAGAATTAAAGAGTAATGCTTCCATGATTGGGCGCTTGAGTGATTATATGGCTAGAGTTAAAGGTGAACTTAAGATCATTAGTAAATATGCTTCTATGGTTACCACTCAAGCAGAACAAGTACTTAAAGCTCAAAGTGATTTGCTCGATGAATTAAATAATAAACATGATTTTTTTGTTAGAGTGGCTACTAGAACGGGTAAAATGACTCAGGAACCTTTGTATCCTGAAGGCCACCCTAAGAGAATTGAGCAAGATTCTCAGAGAAATAATGTAGATGCACCTACTCCTTCTAAAAAGAAGAAAAAGAAAAATGATAGGACTTTGCATGCTTCTAGTGAACCTATTTTAGACACACCTAAGAATCCTAATGATATTTCTATTTCTGATGCTGAAACACAATCTGGTGATGAACATGAACCTAGTGATAATGTTAATGATAATGTTCATGTTGATGCTCAACCTAGCAATAATATTGATGTAGAGATTGAACCTGCCGTTGATCTTGATAACCCACAACCAAAGAATCAACGTTATGATAAGAGAGACTTTGTTGCTAGGAAGAATGGTAAAGAAAGAGAACCATGGGTTCAGAAACCCATGCCTTTTCCTCCTAAGCCATCCAAGAAAAAGGATGATGAGGATTTTGAGCGCTTTGCTGAAATGATTATACCTATCTTCTTACGTATGTGCTTAACTGATATGCTTAAAGTAAATCCTTATGCTAAGTACATGAAAGATAATATTACAAATAAAAGAGAGATACCAGAAGCTGAAATTTCCACCATGCTTGCTAATTACACCTTTAAAGGTGGAATACCTAAGAAACTTGGAGATCCAGGAGTACCAACTATACCATGCTCCATTAAAAAAAACTATGTTAAACCTGCTTTATGTGATCTTGGAGCCAGTGTTAGTGTTATGCCTCTCTCTTTATATAGTATACTTGAATTGAATAAGTTGACACCTACTGAAATGTCTTTGCAAATGGCTAATAAATCAACTGCTATACCTGTCGGTATTTGTGAGGATGTGCCTGTTGTGGTTGCAAACGTCACTATTTTAACGGACTTTGTTATTCTTGATATTCCCGAGGACGATAGTATGTCGATTATCCTTGGTGGACCCTTTTTGAATACTGCAGGGGCTGTTACTGATTGCAACAAAGGCAATGTCACTTTTCATGTTAATGGTAATGAGCATATGGTACACTTTCCGAGGAAACAACCTCAAGTTCACAGTATCAATTCTATTGGAAAAATTCCAACTATAATTATTGGAGGTTTTGAATTTCCTCTTCCTACTATCAAGAAGAAATATGATATTCTTGTTATTGGGGATGTGCATATCCCCATTGAGGTAACCTAGTGTTGTTCGAAATTTCTCCAGTTTCATGTTATTCAGAATGAGTTTGTTAACAAGACTTGATCAACCTTGTTAGTGGATTCCTTTTGATGAGCATGAGATGGATGAAATTAGAAGGCACAACCTTCTGTACCCTCCTTTTACTTTCTGTTATTTAGATTAAATGAAGCAAAAATAGTATTTTATGTTTGTTTTCTGAATTATCCATGCAATAAAAAATACTCCGAAAATAAATTTCTCCAAATGCCCTGCAAATTTAATATGATTTTTTCTGGAATATTTGAGAATATCTGGCACTAAGAACACAGCAGGGGGAGCTGGCACCTGGCCACGAGGGTCCAGGGCGCGCCCAAACCTACAGAGCGCGCCCCCTGCCTCGTGGGCCCATGGTGGCCCCCTCCACTTATTCCTGCACCCACACACTTCATCTTCCTCCCAAAAAATCACCATCCAGCTCAAGCACGAGTTCTAGCTCACTTTGCTTCCATTTTCGATCTCCTTGCTCAAAGCTCCATTCACAAAACTGCTTTGGGGGATTGTTTCTTGGTATGTGACTCCTCCAATGGTCCAATTAGTTTTTGTTCTAGTGCTTTATTCATTGCAAATTTTTGCTGCCTAGGTGGCCCTGTTATTGAGCTTGCATGTCAAATTTATATGGTCCCAAGTAATTTTAATGCATGATATAGGCTTTAGGCACTTATGGGAGTAGTTGCTATCAATCTTGTTGAGTTTGATTCACTTTTATTTTGAGTTACTAAAAATTTCAGAAATTTTTCAGAGGGAGAAATATGTCCAGGAAAATGTACCAAGGTGGTTCTTCAAGGAAGAAAGGACCCAGGCTCGCAATACGTGAGCAAGACGACGAACCACCGAGGGAAGCTGACGTGCGGCCTTGTGAATGGCCGTCAGAGGAGTTTATGGTCAATGCGAGCATCAGGGATGAATTTGATGCATATGTGCGTAATGCTGATCTTGAGGACTTCATGCAAGATAAATGTCCTCAGTACTACTATTTGACTAAATCCTTTGTGAGAAGGTTTAAATTTACATCTTCGCATAATTCTCCAACTGTCCTGTTTGATATTTATGATAAATCATATACCATGGACCTAGAAGATTTCACTACTGCTTGTAAACTCCCTCAATGGGGCAGTGTTAATGAACCTCATAAATCTGAATATAAAGATTTTCTTGCTAGTATCACTATGGGAGAATCTAGAGAAATAGCACAAGCTACCATAGGGAGCATTCACTTTCCTGCTATACATTATTTTGCTCTCTTCATTGGTAGAGGCATTAACGGTAAAGATGAAGCATGTCATATGCGTGTTCCTGATCTTTGTGTTCTCAAGAGTGATGTATTAGGTGATAAACAATACAACTTGGCAATTGTTGCACGTAGATTGCATAATAATGGTTTAGTTGGAGACTTGTTTGGAGGGATTTATGCGACCTGTGTGGCTAATTATCTTGGCATACTTGCACACAAAAATGATAGGGAGATTCCTCCCGCTTATTTAGATTATAATGCCATGGTTAATCATCATTTTCTTGATAGGAATGAACAATTCCTCCAGTATCAACTAATCTTTGACAGACGTCGCAATGTCCATATTACTCTCCCTGCTCCTGCCCTTTTTGATTATCAGTCAAAAGGAAGATATGTTATCACTAGAGAGGAGGCAAACGAGTACGAGAGGAGGACGGAGGCAGCTCGCTGCCATGCTGCAGCTCAGGAGGCAATGGCTGCTGCATCTCAGTACGACCCCAGTTACAACTTTGGATATCAGCCAGGCTACCCATGGCCATAGACCAACTTAGGCCAAAAGCCTAAGCTTGGGGGAGTACGTATTTCCCATCGACATTACATTCATGTTCACACACTCATTCTAGTTGTCGGTGCTCATACTTTTTCATTGTACTATCCATGCTAATTTAATTTCTTTTTCTAGCTTTCTTCTTGTGTGTTTGTTAAACCTTAAGAAAAAAAATTAGTTAGTTTACTTTTCATGCTTGTAGTAGTAATTAAAAGAAAACCCAAAAAGATTTCTTGTTCTTCTTTTGCTTGTTGGGAGCTTTCCCGTGTAAATAGTTTTATTTCTTGTCTTTCCTTTGGGGTCGAGAGGGGAAGACCATAATGAAAATGTCTAAGTGGCTCTCATATGCATGATAGTTGATTTAACTAAGAGCCCATATTATCTTGTCTTCTCCCTTGAATAGAATGCTTGCAGATTCCAGCTTAGTCCAATGCACATGCACTATTATTATTATCCACACCATTCGGTCGTGCAAGTGAAAGGCAATGATGATGATGTATGATGGACTGATTGAGATGAGAGAAGCTGGTCTGAACTCGACCTTTCTTGTTTTTGTAAATATGATTAGTTCATCATTCTTGATTCAGCCTATTATGAATAAACATGTTTGCAATGACAATTATAGATTATAGTTGCTTATGCCATGCTTAATTAGCTAGGAGCTTATAATGGTTTACCTGGCGTGCCAACATCTTATTAAAATTGTTGTTATGTGGTATCATAGGGTGGTATCCTCCTTTGAATGATTCGATGACTTGACTTGGCACATGTTCACGCATGTAGTTGAAACAAAATCAACATAGCCTTCATGATATTTATGTTCATGGTGGATTATATCCTACTCATGCTCGCACTCAATGTTGATTAATTTTAATGCATGTTCATGACTGTTGTCGCTCTCTCAGTTGGTCACTTCCCAGTCTCTTGCTAGCCTTCACCTGTACTAAGCGGGAATACTGCTTGTGCATCCAAACTCATAAACCCCAAAGTTATTCCATATGAGTCCACCATACCTTCCTATATGCGGTATTTACCTGCCGTTCCAAGTAAATTTGTATGTGCCAAACTCCAAATCTTCAAATGAGATTCTGTTTTGTATGCTCGAGCAGCTCATGTATCAACTAGGGTTGTCTTCCATGCTAGGTGGGTTATTCACAAGAGGAGTGGACTCTGCTCCTCATTCACGAGAAAATGGCTGGTCACCGAGATGCCCAGTCCCATGCTCAAATCAAATCAAAATAATTAAACAAAACTGCCCCAGGATTGTTGCTAGTTGGAGGCACCCGTTGTTTCGGGCAAGCCATGGATTGATGCTTGTTGGTGGTGGGGGAGTATAAACTTTACCATTCTGTTTGGGAACCGCCTATAATGTGTGTAGCATGGAAGATATCGAGATCTCATAGTTGTTATGTTGACAGTGAAAGTATACCGCTCAAAATGTTATTCATCTCTATTTCAAAATCAAGCTCTGGCACCTCTACAAACCCCTACTTCCCTCTGCGAAGGGCCTATCTATTTACTTTTGTGTTGAGTCATCGCCCTCTTATTAAAAAGCACCCGCTGGAGAGCACCACTGTCATTTGTATGCATTACTATTAGTTTATATTGGGTATGACTATGACTGGATCTCTTTTACCATGAATTACAATGTTTAATCAGTCCTTGATCTTTAAAGGTGCTCTGCTTTTATGTTTTGCGATCTCAGAAAGGGCTAGTGAGATACCATCTTGTTATATCATATTATGATTTTTTGAGAAAGTGTTGTCATCCAAGTTTTATTATTATTGCTCGTTAGTTGATTATGCCATTGATATGAGTAAACATGAGACCTAAGTGTTATTGTGAATCTGGTTAGTTCATAATCTTTGCTGAAAACTTGAATGATGGCTTTACATATTTGCAACAACAAGAGCAAACAGAGTTTGTAAAAGGTTTTCTTTATCACTTTCAGTTTGTCAACTGAATTGCTTGAGGACAAGCAAAGGTTTAAGCTTGGGGGAGTTGATACGTCTCCATCGTATCTACTTTTCCAAACACTTTTGCCCTTGTTTTGGACTCTAACTTGCATGATTTGAATGGAACTAACCCGGACTGACGCTGTTTTCAGCAGAACTGCCATGGTGTTATTTTGTGCAAAAATAAAAGTTCTCGGAATGACCTGAAAATCCACGGAGCAACTTTTCAGAATAAATAAAAAATACTGGTGAAAGAATCAGTGTCAGGGGGCCCACACCCTGTCCACGAGGGTGGGGGGCGTGCCCCCTCCCCTAGGGCGCGCCCCTGCCTCGTGGCCCCCCTGGACGTCCATCGACCTCAACTCCAACTCCATATATTTGCTTTCGCGAAGAAAAAAATCAGAGAGAAAGTTTCATCGTGTTTTACGATACGGAGCCGCCATCAAGACCTAATCTCTCTCGGGAGGGCTGATCTGGAGTCCGTTCGGGGCTCCGGAGAGTGGGATTCGTCGCCGTCGTCATCATCAACCATCCTCCATCACCAATTTAATGATGTTCACCGCCGTGCGTGAGTAATTCCATCGTAGGCTTGCTGGATGGTGATGGGTTGGACGAGATTTACCATGTACTAAAGTTAGTTTTGTTAGGGTTTGATCCCTAGTATCCACTATGTTCTAATATTGATGTTGCTATGACTTTGCTATGCTTAATGCTTGTCAGTAGGGCCCGAGTGCCATGATTTCAGATCTGAACCTATTATGTTTTCATGAATATATGTGAGTTCTTGATCCTATCTTGCAAGTCTACAGTCACCCATTATGTGTTATGATCCGACAACCCTGAAGTGACAATAATTGGGATACTTCTCGGTGATGACCATAGTTTGAGGAGTTCATGTATTCACTATGTGTTAATGCTTTGGTCCAGTACTCTATTAAAAGGAGGCCTTCATATCCCTTAGTTTCCACTAGGACCCCGCTGCCACTGGAGGGTAGGACAAAAGATGTCATGCAAGTTCTTTCCCATAAGCATGTATGACTATATTCGAAATACATGCCTACATTACATTGATGAATTGGAGCTAGTTCTGTGTCACCCTATGTTATAACTATTACATGAGGAATCGCATCCGACATAATTATCCATCACTGATCCAATGCCTACGAGCTTTTCACATATTGTGCTTTGCTTATTTACTTTACTGTTGCTGCTGTTACAATTACCACAAAACTGCTACTTTTACTTTTGCCACTGTTACCGTTACTTCCATACTACTTTGCTACTAAATACTTTGCTGCAGATACTAAGTTATCCAGGGTGGTTGAATTGAAAACTCAACTGCTAATACTTGAGAATATTATTTGGCTCCCCTTGTGTCGAATTAATAAATTTGGGTCGAATATTCTACCCTCGAAAACTGTTGCGATCCCCTATACTTGTGGGTTATCATGCCTATATACATGATCATGCCTAGATATTATCATAAGTATGCACTTTTCTATCAATTGCTCGACAATAATTTGTTCACCCACCATAATACTTATGCTATCTTGAGAGAAGCCACTAGTGAAACCTATGGCCCCCACGTCTATTTTCCATCATATATGTTTTCGATCTATTTTATTTCGCAATCTTTACTTTCCAATTTATATCATAAAAATACCAAAAATATTTATCTTATTATCTCTATTAGATCTCACTTTTGCAAGTGTCCGTGAAGGGATTGACAACCCCTTTATCGCGTTGGTTGCAAGGTTCTTATTTATTTGTGCGGGTACGAGGGATTTACGTGTAGCCTCCTACTGGACTGATACCTTGGTTCTCAAAAACTAAGGGAAATACTTACGCTACTTTGTTTCATCACCCTTTCCTATTCAAGGGAAAACCAATGCATGCTCAAGAGGTAGCAAGAAGGATTTCTGGCACCGTTGTCGGGGAGTCTACGCACAAGTCAAGACATACCAAGTACCCATCACAAACTCGTATCCCTCGCATTACATTATTTGCAATTTGCCTCTCGTTTTCCTCTCCCCCACTTCACCCTTGCCGTTTTATCCGCCCTCTTTTTTTCGTTCGCCTCTTTTTCACTTGCCTCTTGTGTGCTTGTGTGTTGGATTGTTTGTCACAATGGCTCAAGATAATACTAAATTGTGTGATTTTTCCAATACCAACAACAATGATTTTCTTAGCACTCCGATTGCTCCTCTTACTGATGTTGAATCTTGTGAAATTAATGCTGCTTTGCAGAATCTTGTCATGAAAGATCAATTCTCTGGTCTTCCTAGTGAAGATGCCACTACTCATCTAAACAACTTTGTTGATTTGTGTGATATGCAAAAGAAGAAAGACGTGGATAATGATATAGTTAAATTGAAGCTATTTTCGTTTTCACTTAGAGATCGTCCTAAAACTTGGTTTTCATCTTTGCCTCAAAATAGTATTGATTCATGGAATAAGTGCAATGATGCTTTATCTCTAAGTATTTTCCTCCCGCTAAGATCATCTCTCTTAGAAATGATATTATGAATTTTAAGCAACTTGATCATGAGCATGTTGCACAATCTTGGGAGAGGATGAAATTAATGATTCGCAATTGCCCTACACATGGATTAAATTTATGGATGATCATACAAAATTTTTATGCCGGATCGAATTTTGCTTCTAGAAATCTTTTAGATTCGGCCGCGGGAGGCACTTTTATGGAAATCACTTTAGGAGAAGCTACTAAACTCCTAGAAAATATTATGGTTAATTATTCTCAATGGCACACCGAAAGATCTACTAGTAAAAAGTTTCATGTGACAGAAGAGACTAATGTTTTGAGTGGAAAGATGGATGAACTTATGAAATTATTTGCTAATAAGAGTGCTCCTATTGATCCTAATGATATGCCTTTGTCTACTTTGATTGAGAATAATAATGAATCTCTGGATTTGAATTTTGTTGGCAGGAATAATTTTGGTAACAACGTGTATGGAGGAAACTTTATTCCTAGGCCGTTCCCTAGAAATTCCTCTAATAATTATGGTAATTCCTACAACAACTCTTATGGAAATTTTAATAATATGCCCTCTGATTTTGAGATTAGTGTTAAAGAGTTTATGATTTCTCAAAAGAATTTCAATGCTTTGCTTGAAGAAAAATTGCCTAAGATTGATGAATTGGCTAGGAACGTGGATAGAATTTCTCTTGATGTTGATTCTTTGAAACTTAGATCTATTCCACCTAAGCATGATATCAATGAGTCTCTCAAATCTATGAGAGATTCCATTGATGAGTACAAGAAAAGAACCGCTAGGATGCGTGCTAAGAAAGATTGCTTTGTAAAAGCGTGTTCTTCTAGTTTTCATGATAATAGGGATGAAGATCTAAAAGTGATTGATGTGTCTCATATTTAATCTTTGTTTTGCAATATGAATCTTGATAATGATGGGACTGGAGATGAGTCAACTTTAGTTAAGAGGCGTCCCAATGATTCGGAGTTTTTTGATCTTGATGCAAAAATGGTAAAAGTGGGATTGAAGAGGTCAAAACTTTACATAGCAATGAACTCACTATTTTGGATTTCAAGGAACTTAATTATGATAATTGTTCTTTAACATATTGTATTTCCTTGTTGCAATCCGTGTTAAATTCTCCTCATGCTTATAGTCAAAATAAAGTTTTAACTAAACATATCGTTGATGCTTTAATGCAATCTTATGAAGAAAAACTTGAATTAGAACTTTCTATCCCTAGAAAACTTTATGATGAGTGGGAACCTACTATTAAAATTAAAACTAAAGATCATGAATGCTATGCTTTGTGTGATTTGGATGCTAGTGTTTCCACGATTCCAAAAACTTTGTGTGATGTGTTAGGTTTCCGTGAATTTGATGATTGCTCTTTAAACATGCACCTTGAGGATTCCACCATTAAGAAACCTATGGGAAGGATTAATGATGTTCTTATTGTTACAAATAGGAATTATGTGCCCGTAGATTTTATTGTTCTTGATATAGATTGCAATCTTTCATGTCCTGTTATTCTTGGTAGACCTTTCCTTAGAACGATTGGTGCAATTATTGATATGAAAGAAGGAAATATTAGATTCCAATTTTAATTAAGGAAAGGCATGGAACACTTTCCTAGGAAGAAAATCAAATTACCTTATGAATCTATTATGAGAGCAACCTATAAACTGAATACCAAAGATGGCAATACTTAGATCTATTCTCGCTTTTATGCCTAGCTAGGGGCGTTAAACGATAGCGCTTGTTGGGAGGCAACCCAATTTTATTTTTGTTCTTAGCTTTTTGTTCCTGTTTAGTAATAAATAATTCATCTAGCCTCTGGTTAGATGTGGTTTTATGTTTTAACTAGTGTTTGTGCCAAGTAGAACCTTTGGGAAGACTTGGGTGAAGTCTTTATGATCTGGCTGTAAAAAACAGAAACTTTAGCGCTCACGATATTAGCTGCCATTTTTTACTGGAGAGTGTTTTTAGGTTGATTCTTTTTTCCGATGATTAATAGAGAAATTCCTCACGTCCAACAATTTATTTCATAATTTGTGGAGTTCCATAAGTATTCAAAAGTTACAGATTACTACAGACTATTCTGTTTTTGACAGATTCTGTTTTTCATGTGTTGTTTGCTTATTTTGATGAATCTATGGCTAGTATCGGGGGGTATGAACCATATATAAGTTGGAATAAAGTAGGTTTAACACCAATATAAATAAAGAATGAGTTCATTACAGTACCTTAAAGTGGTGGTTTGTTTTATTTTGCTAACGGAGCTCATGAGATTTTCTATTGAGTTTTGTGTTGTGAAGTTTTCAAGTTTTGGGTAAAGATTTGATGGATTATGGAATAAGGAGTGGCAAGATCCTAAGCTTGGGGATGCCCAAGGAACCCCAATTTAAAATTCAAGGACAACCAAAAGCCTAAGCTTGGGGATGCCCCGGAAGGCATCCCCTCTTTCGTCTTCATCCATCGGTAACTTTACTTGATGCTATATTTTTATTCACCATATGGTATGTGTTTTGCTTGGAGCATCTTGTATGATTTGAGTCTTTGACTTTTAGTTTACCACAATCATCCTTGCTGTACACACCTTTTGGGAGAGACACACATGAATTGGAATTTATTAGAATACTCTATGTGCTTCACTTATATCTTTTGAGCTAGATAATTTTGCTCTAGTGCTTCGCTTATATCTTTTTAGAGCATGGCGGTGGTTTTATTTTGTAGAAATTATTGATCTCTCATGCTTCACTTATATTATTTTGAGAGTCTTTTATAACAGCATGTTAATTTGCTTGGGTTATAAAATTAGTCCTAATAGGATGGGCATCCAAGATGGATATAATAAAAACTTTCATATAGAGTGCAATAAATACTATGATAAATTTGATACTTGATAATTTTTTTGAGATATAAAGGTGGGAATGTTAGATTCATGCTAGTTGGTTCATTATGAAATTGAGAAATACTTGTGTTAAAGTTGGCAAGTCCCGTAGCATGCACGTATGGTGAATGTTGTGTGACAAATTTGAAGCATGGGGTGTTCTTTTGATTATCTTCCTTGTGAGTGGAGGTCGGGATCGCGTGATGGTTAACTCCTACCAACCCTTCCCCTAGGAGCATGCGTAGTAGTACTTTGCTTCGAGGGCTAATAAACTTTTGCAATAAGTATATGAGTTCTTTATGACTAATGTGAGTCCATGGATTATACACACTCTTAACCTTTCGCAATTTGCTAGCCTCTACGGTACCGTGCATTGCCCTTTCTCACCTTGAGAGTTGGTGCAAACTTCGCCAGTGCATTCAAACCCCGTGATACGATACGCTCTACCACACATAAACCTCCTTATATCTTCCTCAAAACAGCCACCATACCTACCTATTATGGCATTTCCATAGCCATTCCGATATATATTGCGATGCAACTTTCCACCGTTCCGTTATTATGACACGCTCCATCATTGTCATATTGCTTTTGCATGATCATGTAGTTGACATCGTATTTGTGGCAAAGCCACTTTTATAATTCTTTCATACATGTCGCTCTTGATTCATTGCATATCCCGGTACACCGCCGGAGGCATTCACATAGAAGCCCAAATAAAAAAAAGAATAAAAAATGATGAGAGAAAAAGAGAGTAGGGACAATGTTACTATCCTTTTTCCACACTTGTGCTTTAAAGTAGCACCATGATCTTCATGATAGAGAGCCTCCTATGTTGTCACTTTCATATACTAGTGGGAATTTTTCATTATAGAACTTGGCTTGTATATTCCAATGATGGGCTTCCTCAAAATGCCCTGGGTCTTCGTGAGCAAGCAAGTTGGATGCACACCCACTTAGTTTCTTTTGATGAGCTTTCATACATTTATAGCTCTAGTGCATCCGTTGCATGGCAATCCCTACTCCTTGCATTGACATCAATTGATGGGCATCTCCATAGCCTATTGATTAGCCGCGTCAATGTGAGACTTTCTCCTTTTTTGGTTTCTCACATAATCCCTATCATCATACTCTACTCCACCCATAGTGCTATGTCCACGGCTTACGCTCATGTATTGCGTGAGGGTTGAAAAGGCTGAAGCGCGTTAAAAAGTATGAACCAATTGCTTGGATGAAAACTGGGCTTGTGCATGATGGGAGCATTTTGTGTGACAAAAATGAAGCATGGCCAAACTATATGATTTTGTAGGGATAAGCTTTCTTTGGCTATGTTATTTTGATAAGACATAAATTGCTTGGTTAGCATGCTTGAAGTATTACTATTTTTATGTCAATATTAAACTTTTATCTTGAATCTTTTGGATCTGAACATTCATGCCACAATAAAGAAAATTACATTGAGAATTATGTTAGGTAGCATCCCGCATCAAAAATTATGTTTTTATCATTTACCTACTCGAGGACGAGCAGGAATTAAGCTTGAGGATGCTTGATACGTCTCCAACGTATCTATAATTTTTTATTGTTCCATGATATTATATTATCTGTTTTGGATGTTTAATGGGCTTTACTATACACTTTTATATTATTTTTGGGACTAACCTATTAGCTGGAGGCCCAGTCCAAATTGCTGTTTTTTTGCCTATTTCAGTGTTTCACAGAAAAGGAATATCAAACGGAGTCCAAACGGAATGAAACCTTCGGGAGAGTTATTTTTGGAACAAACGCAATCCAAAAGACTTGGAGTGGACGTCAAGAAAGAAACGAGGCGGCCACGAGGCAGGAGGGTGCACCCAGGGGGGTAGGTGCGCCCCCACGCTCATGGGCCCCTCGTGACTCCCCTGACCGACTTCCTTCACCTATATATACTCATATACCCTGAAAACATCCAGGAGCACCACGAAACCCTATTTCCACTGCCGCAACCTTCTATACACGTGAGGTCCCATCTTGGGGCGTTTTCCGGCACTCCGTCAGAGGGGGAATCGATCACGGAGGGCTTCTACATCAACACCATAGCCTCTCCGATGAAGTGTGAGTAGTTTACCACAGACCTTCAGGTCCATAGTTATTAGCTAGATGGCTTCTTCTCTCTCTTTGGATCTCAATACAAAGTTCTCCTTGATCTTCTTGGAGATCTATTTGATGTAATTCTTTTTGCGGTGTGTTTGTCGAGATCCGATGAATTGTGGGTTTATGATCAAGATTATCTATGAACAATGTTTGAATCTCCTCTGAATTCTTTTATGTATGATTGGTTATCTTTGCAAGTCTCTTCGAATTATCAGTTTGGTTTGGCCTACTAGACTAATCTTTCTTGCAATGGGAGAAGTGCTTAGCTTTGGGTTCAATCTTGCGGTGTCCTTTCCCAGTGACAGCAGGGGCAACAAGGCACGTATTGTATTGTTGCCATCGAGGATAAAAAGATGGGGTTTATATCATATTGCTTGAGTTTATCCCTCTACATCATGTCATCTTGCCTAATGCATTACTATGTTCTTATGAACTTAATACTCTAGATGCATGCTGGATAGCGGTCGATGTGTGGAGTAATAGTAGTAGATGCAGAATCGTTTCGATCTACTTGTCACGGACGTGATGCCTATATACATGATCATGCCTAGATATTCTAATAACTATCCACTTTTCTATCAATTGCTCGACAGTAATTTGTTCACCCACCGTAATACTTATGCTATCTTGAGAGAAGCCACTAGTGAAAACTATGGCCCCCAGGTCTATTTTCCATCATATAAGTTTCTGATCTATTTTATTTCGCAATCTTTACTTTCCAAACTATATCATAAAAATACCAAAAATATTTATCTTATTATCTCTATCAGATCTCACTTTTGCAAGTGGCCATGAAGGGATTGACAACCCCTTTATCATGTTGGTTGCAAGGTTCTTATTTGTTTGTGCGGGTACGAGGGATTTGCGTGTAGCCTCCTACTGGATTGATACCTTGGTTCTCAAAAACTGAGGGAAATACTTACGCTACTTTGCTGCATCACCCTTTCCTCTTCAAGGGAAAACTAACGCATGCTCAAGAGGTAGCAAAGATCTTTTGTCATGGTAGGATCTTGACTTGGAGCTTCTCCCTTTTCTTCTACTCTTGTAGAATTTGTTGAAGTTCTTCACCATTAAGCTCAATTCTTCATTGAAGACTTGTTTTTCACTTGATGTGGCAGGAGCATCACATGAGGCTTTATAAGCACCACTAGACTTGTTGTGAAGCTCTTCTTTATCCTTGAGTGACATCTCATGAGCAACAATTCTTCCAATGACTTCCGTTGGCTTGAGATCTTTGTAATTGGGCATCATTTGGATCAATGTGCACACGGTATCATATTTTCCATCCAAGGCTCTTAGGATCTTCTTGATGATGAATCTGTCAGTCATCTCTTCACTTCCTAAGCCGGCAATCTCATTTGTGATGAGAGCAAGCCTGGAGTACATTTCAGCGACACCTTCACCATCCTTCATTTTGAACTTGTCAAGCTGACTTTGAAGCACATCCGACTTGGATTCCTTGACGGACTCGGTACCTTTGTGCATATCAATCAAAGTATCCCAAATTTCCTTTGCATTCTCAAGATGGCTGATTTTGTTGAATTCTTCGGGGCACAATCCATTGAAGAGGATATCGCAAGCTTGAGCGTTGTATTGCAGCATTTTCAACTCTTCCACAGTTGCTTCATGATTTGGTTCTCTCCCATCGAAGAATTCACCTTACAAACCAATACACACAATAGCCCAAATGGAGGGGTTATGTCCAAGAATATGCATTTTCATCTTATGCTTCCAACTAGCAAAATTAGTACCGTCAAAGTAAGGACCTCTACGGTGGTAATTTCCCTCGCTAGACGCCATACTCTCCTAGGTTGTGAAACCAAGGCTATGATCACCAAAGCTATGGAAATCAAGGAAAATGGAGATCAAAGCTCTGATACCACTTGTAGGATCGAAAGTATGTCTAGAGGGGGGTGATTAGACTACTTGACCAAATAAAAATCTAGCCTTTTCCCAATTTTAAGTCTTGGCAGATTTTAGCAACTTAACACAAATCAAGCAATCAACCTACACATGCAATTCTAAGAGTATAGCAGCGGAATGTTAATCGTTGCATATGAAGGTAAAAGGGAGGAGTTTGGAGGGAGCAAACGCAATGTAGACACAGAGATTTTTGGCGTGGTTCTGATAGGTGGTGCTATCGTACATCCACGTTGATGGAGACTTCAACCCACGAAGGGTAATGGTTGCACGAGTCCACAGAGGGCTCCACCCACGAAGGGTCCACAAAGAAGCAACCTTGTCTATCCCACCATGGCCATCGCCCACGAAGGACTTGTCTCACTTTGGTAGATATTCACAAAGTAGGCGATCTCCTTGCCCTTACAAACTCCTTGGTTCAACTCCATAATCTTGACGGATGCTCCCAAGTGACACCTAACAGATCTAGGAGACACCATTCTCCAAAAGATAATACATGGTGTGTTGATGATGAACTCCGTGCTCTTGTGCTTCAAATGATAGTCTCCCCAACACTCAACTCTCTCTCACAGATTTGGCTATCGTGGAAAGATGATTTGAGTGGAAAGCAACTTGGGGAAGGCTAGAGATCAAGATTCTTGTGGTTGGATTGGAATGTCTTGGTCTCAACACATGAGCAGGTGGTTCTCTTTCAGAAAATGAGTAGTGGAAGTGTAGGAACAGTTTGATGGCTCTCTCACAAATGGAGAACAGGGTGGAGGGGTATATATAGTCTCCACACGAAATCTAGTCGTTACACACATTTTACCAAACTCGGTTAGACCGAATAGAGAAACTCAGTGAGACTGATTCAGTTCAAAATGTGAACGTTAGGATTTTCGGTGGGACCGACAAGATCAACTCGGTGGGACCGATGTGCTAGGGCTAGGGCAAAACCTCATCTCGGTGACACCGGTTTCAGCAATTAATCAAACAGAGAGTTGGTCAAGCAAACTCGATGGGACCGATCGCTCATTTCGGTGAGACCAAAATATTACGAAAAGGAAACAGAGAGTTTGCAATGCGAACTCGGTGGGACCAAACGCTCATCTCGATAAGACCAAAATGTTACGAAAAGGAAACACATGGTTTCCAATGCAAACTCGGTGGGACCGATCGCTCATCTTGGTAAGACCGAAACGTTATGAAGGGAAACAGAGAGTTTGCAATCCCATCTCGGTGAGAGCGAGAGCCGTATCGGTGTGACTGAATTGATTAGGGTTTCTGACTATGGTTATGTCAAGTGAACTCGGTGGCACCGGATAGATCAAATCGGTGGGGCCGAGTTTGACTTTAGGTTTTGGACAAATGTGGAAATGAGAGAGTGGTTGAGGGTTTTGGACCAATATCAATAAGCATTTTGAGCAAGCAAGCCATTAAGCAACACCTCATCCCCTTTTAATAGTATTGGCTTTCCTATGGAGTCAATGTGATCTTGGATCACTAAAATGAAAATGAAGAGTCTTGAGCCTTTGCTAGTCTTTGTCCTTAGCATTTTAAGGGGTCCACATCTCTAGTCCATGCCATGCCGAACGTTGAACTTTCTGAAACATTTAACTTGAATGGCTATTAGTTCAATGAGCTATATATTGTTATGAATTACCAAAACCACCCAGGGATTAGTTGCACTTTCAGCATGATAAGAGGATACCTACACGAGCGCTCCTCCTCCTCGCTCGCCTTGTCATGATGCGCCGCGCCGGGTTTCAGGAATGAGCCAATCCGAGGACAAAGCTATGCATGTTGTCTATATTTTTGCTACTCGGGGAAAATTAATAAGTCATTAATTAATAATTAACAGATGCGTTAATTACTTAACCGTTTCCGATTCTTTTGGATCACGACTTGGATATGGGGTTTACTCCCATGACCTACTCGGCCTGCATTATATATTAGACATCTACCCTAGCCGCCGCCACATCGTATGGTTTCACACTGTTCCAGATCATTGCGCCGCCACGCAAGTCTTATCTATCCCTCCTTCCGGCGCGCACCGCGAGAAGGGACAACGGGCCTCTGGAACCCCACCTCTCATGATCCTGTACAGGAGGGGGGCAACAAGGTTTTGGGGGATCGCACTCGAGCGACAGCTGCAGTGATGACTTTGCCAACAACGACTTCTTCCCCGACCTCAGCAACCTCTTCCTTAATGACATGGACAACAATGTCAACGCCAATGGTTCTGCTCCTATTGCACCATATGTGATTTTGTCCTTCTTGTTCGAGATCATGGTAGAATTCATGTTCCTAGTCTGTACCCTAGATTTGATATGCCCATCTACTATGCTAGTCCTCATGATTAGTTCAATCTCGGTTATTGCCGTCATGATCTACTTCCTGTTTATTTGGATTAAATCTTGTAGTAATTTTCTCATATATTCAACATGTTTTAAACATATTTTAAAATGTCAAAAAATTCCAAACAAAAACTTGGTGCGTACAACTCGATATTATACAAGCTCACAAAGTCATTTCGCAAAAAACCGACAACTTATGTGTCGCGTGTGAAAAATACAAAATCCGGTGTTAAAAAATGCTTTTCACAAGACATCCTTTTGTCTTTTTTACAAAAGCCACAAAAATGTTAGTTTTCTCTGAAACTTGACATGCACACATATAATATCGAGATGCATGCACCAAATTTTTGTTTAGAATTTTTCACACTGAAATTTTTTTGCATGTAGGAGCATGTGCTCCCGGGAGCACCAATGGATTTCTGGGCCGGAGGCACAGTTTACTGCGAGGCAGTCAGCGGCATGAGAGAGCAGGACATGCGGAGATCACAATGGACAGATCGATGCAATGTAGTCTCACGCAAGAAAAGGACTGGGTTTTTTGGTTTGTGAGTGTCATGTGGAACATTTAGACTAACTCGGGAGTTATGAAAGGGGCGGAAGAGGAATCAACTTGTTAGAATAATCTGAGTCGCCTAGATCATCTATCGATAAATAAGCAATCACAGGAGGCACGACATTAAGATTTATTAATGACGTTCACCGAACTCGGCTATATCACGGGAACTGACTATAGGCACTTCTCCCTATGACACCTCTACAATACCTCATCGACCACTCGGGCGCCGGCACATGCTGCCCGCTCCCCTTGTGTGCTTGTGCTATTATGTTGGCATATGTTATATCATGTGTCCACCCCCACATTATATAGAAGACCTAGGATACAAGTGTTCTATTAGAACACTACTCCATACCTTGTTACACATAACATGACTTAGAGTTCAACTATAATGTACCTTGTACAATATATTCGACACAATTCCAACATGACCACTAGCATCGATGACCAGGGATGGGTTCGTAGTGCAGAAGAAAAATTTAATCACACAAGTGAGATTGCATGTGTGGGCCAAATGTGGTGAGGTAGCATGTGAGGGGATGTTACTCTATGTAAAATTGTTGGGCTTACCTGAAGAGGAAGGGTGAAGTAGCTAGTATAGTAGCAGATAGTATTTCTCCTAGTTAAGAACCAAGGTTTACCAAACCAGAAGGAGACGGCACACAAACAACGTGAACATGCACACATAGACACAAAGCAAATGCTTGCACCCCACGAAGGCAAGGGGGTTGTCAATCTCCTTATTCTCGTCAATTGCAAGGATAACCCACTACACGTAATGCAGTTCGCTCGTAGGCAACATAAGTTATGCTCTACATGCCAAGCAGTTCGGATTAGACACTACCGCAGGATGGTCCAAACGTGACAGTCGAATCAGAGACCCTTCAACGAAACTATGTGCGATGCATCAATCACAAATGGTGATGTAATAAAACCGTCAAAAAAGATGCAAAACGTTTGCGATGGCGTCGACATCAAACACGGATCATATTAGATGTGCATGTGCGATGAGTGGCAAACGTTTGAAATTCATTTCCATTTCTTGCATGGGACCAAAGCATGCACCCAAGGACAAAGATTTGATTTTTCAACCAATTTATATGCACTGGAGCATGTGCATGTAGTTCAAATTTGAATTATGCACATAAAATGCCTAGAAAACCCAGTTAATGTATAAAACTGTCCAAACGAACCCCGAAAAATTCCAAAATTTAACACAACACTCTTGTTGTTCTATGTTGACACTAGAAAAAAAACTGAAACAGATAAGAGGCAGCGGATATCATTTCGTCCCCAAAGGTGGGACGTTCCCTACCGAAACCATGAGGCTTGTTGTGAGAAGCTCTGGTTTATGAGAAGCTTATACCCAAACCTGCCCCAAATGGGACAAAAAATTTACCATGGCATGTTGATGCCACTCCATGATAGCATGCCAAGTTTCATGAATTTCAGATGAGTTTTGGATTTACTACAATTAAAAAACCAAGAATCTCAATGTTTGGGACCGAGTGTCGGTGGCAGGGTGTTTGACATTCATTCCTATTTCTTGCATGGGACCTACGCATGCAACCAAGGACACAGATTTGAATTTTCAACCAATTTATATGCATTAGAGCATGTGCATGTAGTTCAAATTTGAATTATGCACATAAATGCATCGAAAACTCAATTAATGCATAAAAATGTCCAAACGAACCCCGAAAAATCCCAAAAATTGACACATCACTCCTGTTGTTCTCTATTTACACTAGAATTTTTTTGAAAACAATAAGAGGCAGTGGATATCATTTCGTCCCCAAAGGTGGGACGTTCCCTACCGAAACCATCAGGCTTGTTGTGAGAAGCTCTGGTTTGTGAGAAGCTTATACCCAAACCTGCCTCAAAAGGGACAAAAACTTTACCGGGGCATGTTGATGCTGCTCCATGATAGCATGCCAAGTTTCATGAATTTCAGACAAGTTTTGGATTTACTAGAATTTAAAAACCAGGAATCTCAATGTTTGTGGTCGAGTGATGGTGGCAGATTGTTTGACATTCATTCCCATTTCTTGCATTGGACCTAAGCATGCAACCAAGGACACAAATTTGAATTTTCAACCAATTTATATGCATGAGAGCATGTGCATGTAGTTCAAATTTTAATTATGCACATAAATGCATTGAAAACTCAATTAATGCATAAAAATGTCCAAACGAACCCCGAAAAATCCCAAAAATTGACACAACACTCCTGTTGTACTATGTTGACACTAGAAAATTTTTGAAAGCATTAAGAGGCAGCGGATATCATTTCATCCCCAAAGGTGGGACGTTCCCTACCGAAACCATTAGGCTTGTTGTGAGAAGCTCTGGTTTGTGAGAAGCATATCCCCAAACCTGCCCCAAATGGGACAAAAAAATTACCATGGCATGTTGATGTTGCTCGATGATAGAATGCCAAGTTTCATGAATTTCAGATGAGTTTTGGATTTACTAGAATTTAAAAACCAGTTATCTCAATGTTTGCGGTCGAGTGATGGTGGCAAGGTGTTTGACATTCATTCCCATTTCTTGCATGGGACCTAAGCATGCAACTAAGGACACCGATTTGAATTTTCAAATAATTTATATGCATTAGGGCATGTGCATGTGGTTCAAATTTGAATTATGCACATGAATTCATAGAAAACTCAGTTAATGCATAAAAATGTCCAAGCGAACCCCGAAAAATCCCAAAAATTGACACAACACTCGTGTTGTTCTATGTTGACACGAGAAACATTTTGAAAGTAAGAAGAGGCAACATATATTGTTTCGTCCCCTAAGGTGGCACGTACCCTACCAAAACCATCAGGCTAGTTGTGAGAGAAGCTCTGGTTTGCGAGAAGCTTATACCCACACCTGCCCCAAATGGGGCAATATTTTTACCATGGAATGTCGCTGCCGTTCCAAGATATCATTTCAAGTTTCATGAATTTCAGACGAGTTTTCGATTTACTAGAATTTTAAAAGCATGTATCTCAATGTTAGCGGCCGAGCGACAGTGTCAAGGTGTTTGACATTCATTCTCATTTCTTGCATGTGATCTAAGTTGGCAACCAAGGACAAACATTTGATTTTGCAACCCGTTTTTATTTAGTGGAGCATGTGCTTTAATTTTGAATTGTGCACCTGAAATGGCTAGAAAACCATTTTAATGTATAAAATTTCCAAACGAACGCTGAATAATTCTATTTTTTTATGACACACATATAATTGCATGTTCACTGCAGCTAAAAGGTCTAGCAATTAAAACACCGTCCATTGCCGCTGTGACCCCATTATGTAATTCAAATCAAGATGAAAAATCAAGTAGATCTCACATAGTTTATTATCACCAACTGTGTGAGATGCAGTACAAAATATCCTGGAGCACTGTCGGTGTATAGTACGCCTATGGCTTACACGAGAAGGTGCGTCGGCTACAGTCCACAGCCGGTGTGTCAAGCACACTAGCTTGCTCCCCAAATATCATTTCACTGTTCAACCGTCGCCGGTGTAAGATGGGGACGTGGACCCGCGTCATGAGGGCAACTTCGGCGGCCCACTCCAGCGAGAGCGCGGCCGCAGCCGCCATGCACGTGCTAACAAGGTGCATGAGCACAGCTGCAATCTGCGACCGGGCGGCCAAGGCAGCCCAAACGGCTGCTGTTGCTTCTCAGGTGGCGGCAGCAATATCTGCCTCAGGGATAGCAACTGGCGAGAGCGGCACAGCAGTTGTCCGTTCCACAGCACCGGCCTTAGCCCTGATGGAGGCCACCCACAACCATGTCGAGGCTGCCCACGCCCAGCTCATGGCGGTCACCGCACAAATCAAATGAAGCTTCTCTGACAATGGTCGGAAACCCACGGCCGAAGAGTTGGCAATCATCGAGAGCGTTCGAGCAGCCGTCCATTCCTCCACCGCATACCTTGCAACGACGGAGCCCGTCCAAGCCCAGATCACGAACGCCCATGCCCAGCTCATGGCGGCCTTTTCCAAAGAGATGGCGGACGTTGATGGCAAGATGCTTGTCGAGTATGGTGCGATGGATGCCATGGAGCCCCTTCCCCAGGAGACCGCCGGGCGTGAGCTGGATATAGAGGAGGCAGCGAAGATCGACAAGCACCAGTCGTGGTAGTACTCTTTGTTTTATTTAATTAAGGGTGTTGGTATTTAATTTGTTAGAGTAATGTTTAGGCCAGCTAGCTTTGTTTAATTGCTGAACTTTCTCGATTAAGAAGCGTGGGTGTGTTGTAGTCTCCTTTGTGTACCCAAATTATGCAATGACGTGGATGACCACTGTAACCAGGGAAATTGGAACCAAACTTTTTGACGTTCAAACTCATCACACACGGGTTAAGCTATCTGAATCGTTTGTGATGTTCACATATCATACACAGTTTCGAATAAGGGACCGTGTCTGATGACACTTTGCGCGCCAGTTTTTTTTGTTAAACCGATTCAAGATTTTTGGCTTCCACGAAAATATCTACCTCCCCGCCCTCCCCCTTAATAAAAGCCACATTTCCCCTATTTCCGCCTTCCTTTCCAAATTGAAACCTTCACTCCTTGCTTGCAGTGCCGCCCCCTCGCCGGCGACCCTCCTTCACGCTGCTCGGCCTCGTTTATCCAGGTAGGTAATCCACACCAGAACCCCATCCTCCTCCTCCTTCCACATCCCACATGCCCCGACCGTCGGCACGACACCTTCCACCCAAATCACCGACCCCTCCACCAAATGAGCGCCGCCCTAAGCCATGGTGCACACAATATAGCCAGGAGCTCAAGGAGCATTTGGCAGCGGAGAAGCAAATCACGGTCGCACGCGTAGATGAGGTCGCTATGGCTACCATTCGTGTCGACCCCCAGATCTTGGAGGATCACCTTGCCATTTGCTAGCTACGCCGGTTAAGCATGCTCGGCTTACCCGTTGCGTGTGCTGCTCCGGCCTTTCCTTAACAAATTCTAGCGAATTGTGCTATCTAATTTTACCATGCAATATGTTGCTCCTGTGTATATGTTCTATATGTCGTGCAGTGTGGTGCTCACTAATTAACTGTTTGGTTAATTAGTTGTCATCTTCAGTTAACTGTTTGGTTCAATTCTGCAAATGTGATGTTCAATTCTTCAGGCTGCAATTTTGTATTATCTTCCATGTGAGAAATAAATCAAATTTATCTTTACAAAATGCATGAGAAACGAATATAATTGCTATATTTTCAAGTTGTCAAGCATGCTTGGTTTGGTTATACATTGTGCAAGGTGGTGCTTAGTTAACGTTTGGTTCATTTGTGTTGTGGTGTTTAGTTAACTATTTGGTTCAATTCTGCAATGCAATGTTCAATAGTTGTGGGTGCATTCTGTTATTGTATACCATGTGAGAAGTAAATCAAATTTGGTTGTACTAAATACATGAGAAACAAATACAATTGCTATATTTCCAAGTTGTTAAGCATGCTTGGTTTGGTTAATTGTCTGATTTTTTATTGTTCCTATTACAAAAATCAATATCTACTATCATTACTACACTTCTATCACCATCTCTTCGCCGAGCTAGTGCACTTATACAATTTACCATTGTATTTGGTGTGTTGGGGACACAAGAGACTCTTTGTTATTTGGTTGCAGGGTTGTTTGAGAGAGACCATCTTCATCCTACACCTCCCACGAATTGATAAACCTTAGGTCATCCACTTGAGGGAAAATTGCTAATGTCCTACAAAACTCTGTGCTTGGAGGCCCAACACGAGTCTACAAGAATAAAGTTGCATAGTAGACATCACCGCTTCATCCCACAGTACCGCAAAACCCAAATATGACAAAGGAGGTAAACAATCTAAACATCAACGCCCACAAGCAATTTGTGTTCTACTCATGCATAACATCTACGCATAGACCTAGCTCATGATGCCACTGATGGGGAATGTTGCATAGAAAACATTTTTTTCCTATGAAACACCCAAGATCCATTCTATGGGGATGCTAGCAATGAGAAAGGAAGTGTCTACATACCCTTGTAGACAGAAAGCATTAACGATCTAGAGATCATCCTTGGCGTAGTCGTACTCCTTCGTGATCCAGTCCGAGCACCGAACGAATGACACCTCCGAGATGTGCACATGTACGGCTCGAGGATGTCTACATCTTCTTGATCCAGCAAGGAAGGGTGGAGAAGTAGATGGGATCTAGGCCAGCACGACGGCATGGTGGTGGTCGTGGCAGCGGAACTGCACCAGGGCTTCATCGAGCGTCTGCGCGAGGAGATGGGAGGAGTTGGGAGAGACGATGGCAAAAGGTGGAATGGTATCTCTCTCCATGTGCCCCCCTCTGTTTATATAGGCTAGGGGCAGTGAGGGATGACCAAAAGCCTCCTAGGGCCATCCACAAGGGAGAAATCCCTTTTAATTTAGAGATAACATTGTATCTCTATATTTGACACTTCAAATTTAGAGATAAGACCTTATCTCTAGATTTAAACAACATGGGACTTGGGGGCTGGTGCGGCAAGCCCATGTGGGCTGTAGCCCCACCCCTTGGTCCATGTGGGCCCTTCCCAGGTCGTTGGGCCCCATGGTGGAACCCTCTGAATCTTCTAGAACCTTCTCGATACTCTACCAAAGATTCTTGAACTTTTCTGGAACTCTGAATATGGCTTCCCATATATAAATCTTTACCTCTGGACCATTATGGAGTTCCTAATGATTTCCCTGATCCCATCTGTGCTTCAGAACTACTTTGTACTTCACCATATGAATATCCCAATACTACCATAGCATTACCGAACGTTAAGCGTGTGACCCTACGGGTTTGAGAATCATGCAGACATGACCGAGACACCTCTTCGACCAATAATCAATAGCGGGACCTGGATGCGCATATTGATTCCCACATATTCAACGAAGATCTTTATCGGTTGAATAACAATGTTAAGGATTCAGTTAATCCCGTGTACAATTCCCTTTGTCCGGCGATATGTTACTTGCTCGAGATTCGATCATCGGTATCGCCATACCTAGTTCAATCTCATTACTGGTAGGTCTCTTTACTCATTCCGTAATACAATATCCCCATGACCAAACTCATTACTCACATGCTCGCAAGCCATTCATGATGTTGTACTACCGAGAGGGCCCAGAGATATCTGTCTGTCACACAGAGCGGTAAATCCCAGTCTCCATCCATGCAACCCAACAAACACTTTATGAGATACATGTAGAGCACCTTTATGATCACCCAGTTACGAAGTGATGTTTAATAACCCACGAAGTATTCTTCCAGCATTCGGGAGTGGCATGATCTCATGGTCTAAGGAACAAATACTTGACATGAAGAAAGCTATAGAAAATAAACTAAGTGATACAATCTGATGCTAAGCTTATGGTTGAGTATGTCCATCACATTATTCTCTAATGATGTGATTAATTAACAAATCATGTCTATGGTTAGGAAACCTTAACCATCTTTGATCATCGAGCTAGTCTAGTAGAGGCTCATTGGGACACGGTGTTGTTTATGCATCCATACATGTATATGAATTTCTGGTCAATGCAATTATAGCACGGAAAATAAACATTTATCATGAATAAGGAAATATAATAATAACATCTTTATTATTGTGTCTAGGGCATATTTCCAACACAGACATGGGCTCACTGGACGGAAACCATGACCAAATGAGCAATGGTGACTGCATCTCCGTGAATGTGTAGTCTGTGTTGAGGTTGACACTTTACAGTGGAAGGCTGCCAGAGGCAAAGAAGGTGGCAGAGTGTTGTGCCTTAGGCTGGTCGACACAATTGAAATCACAAGTGCTCCCTTGGTGATCTTGGTAATTAATGTCAATATATCTTTTGTTGGACTAATAGTTCTATCTAGTATATTGCAGAGAAGTTAAACAGTGGCATGGCAAGGACAAGAGGATTTGGACCCCCTTTAAAATGCTAAGGACATGGATTGGCAAAAGCTCAATACTCTACATTTTTGGTTAAGTGATCCAAGATCACAATGAGTCCATAGGAAAGACAATACTATTAAAAGGGGATGAGGTTTTGATAATGATCCGTTGCTCAAGTACATAGTGATATTGCTCCAAAACCCTTAGCCACTTTCTCTATGCAAATATGTCCAAAACCCTACATTCCAACTCCGTCCCATCGAAACATACCTATCCGGACCAACCGAGTTCATCTGGACACTTCCACAGCCAAACCCTTACAAATCGGGTCCACCGATATGGATCTCAGTCTCCTAGATGGCCTTGCCAACTCTCTATTGCCTGTTGCAATTATTTTGGTCTTACCGAGTTTTGCAATCAGTGGCACCGAGATGGCTTGCCAATCTTCTATTGCTCATTGCAATTATTTTGGTCTTACTGAGGTGATGCAATCGGTGCCACCGAAGCGAGGTTCTGCCCTACCACTACACATCAATCCATCCAGATGTTTCCAGTCGGTCCCACCGAGACCTCCAACGTTCACATCTTTTGCACAGTCGGTTCCACCGAGAATTCTGATCAGTACCACCAACTTGGGTCAAATGTGTGTAACGGTTGGATTTCATGTGGAGGCTATATATATACCCCTCCACCCCCTCTTACTTAGTAAGAGAGCCATCAGAACGTGCCTACACTTTCACTACTCATTTTTTGAGAGAGAGCTACCTACTCATGTCTTGAGATCAAGAGATTCCATTCCTACCATTTGAATCTTGATTTCTAGACTTCCCCAAGTTGTTTTCCACTCAAATCCTTCTTCCATCAGAGCCAAATATGTGAGAGAGAGTTGAGTGTTGGGGAGACTATCATTTGAAGAACAAGAGAAGAGTTCATCATCGTCGCACCATCTATTACCTTTTGGAGAGTGATGTCTCCTAGATTGGTTAGGTGTCGCTTGGGAGCCTCCGACATGATGTGGAGTTGAACCAAGAAGTTTGTAAGGGCAATGAGATCGCTGCTACTTGTGAGCTGTGTTGGGTTTTCCCCAAAGAGGAGGGGATGATGCAATACAGTAGAGATAAGCATTTCCCTCAGTTATGAAACCAAGGTTATCAATTCGGTAGGAGAATCAGCAACACCTCATTAACAACACTTGCAAACAAAATAACAAATCCTTGCACCCAACGCTGATACGTCTCCAACGTATCTATAATTTTTTATTGTACCATGCTGTTATATTATCAATCTTGGATGTTTTATATACATTTACTAGCAACTTTATATCATTTTTTGGGACTAACCTATTAACTTAGTGCCTAGTGCCAGTTGATGTTATTTGCTTGTTTTTTACTTTGCACAATATCAATACCAAACAAAGTCCAAATGCCACGAAACTTTTTGGATATTTTTTTATAGCAAGAAGAGACTCTGGAAGCTCCTAGAGGCCATGAGAGGAGTCCCACGGGGCCCACTAGGCACTAGGGTGCGCTAGCGGCCTCCGGCGCGCCCTGGTGGGTAGTGGAGCCCATGGGCACCGCCTTGACCTACCTCTGCCTCTATAAATACTCTAAAATCCCAAAAACCCTAGGGGAGTCGACGAACCACTTTTTTTGCCGATGCAAGTTCCAGAACCATGAGATCCAATCTAGAGGCCTTTTTCGGCACTCTACCGAAGGGGGCAACGAGCACGGAGGGGTTCTTCATCATCCTTGCTGCCCCTCTGATGATGCGTGAGTAGTTTACCATAGACCTATGGGTCTGTAGTTAGTATCTAGATGGCTTCTTGTCACTTTTTGATCTTCAATATAATGTTCTCCTCGATGTTATTGGAGATATATTTGATGTAACTCTTTTTTGCGGTGTGTTTGTTGGGATCCGATGAATTATGAGTTTATGATCAGATCTATCCATGAATATTATTTGAGTTTTCTCTGAATTCTTTTATGCATTATTGTTATAGCCTCATTTTTCTTCTCTGATTTATTGGTTTGGTTTGGCCAACTAGATCGATTTATCTTGCCATGGGAAGAGGTGCTTTGTGATGGGTACGATCTTGTGGTGCTCAATCTAGTGACAGAAAGATACATGACACGCATGTATCGTTGCTATTAAGGGTAACAAGATGGGTTTTATTCATACATGAGTTTATCTTGTCTACACCATGTCATCTTTCTTAATGCATTACTCTATTTTTCCATGAACTTAATACACTAAATACATGCTGGATAGCGGTCAATGTGTGGAGTAATAGTGGTAGATGCAGAATCGTTTCAGTCTACTAATCTTGGATGTGATGCCTATATGCATGATCATTTCCTTGGATATCGTCATAATTATTTGCTTTTCTATCAATTGCCCAACAGTAATTTGTTTACCCACCGTATGCTATTTCCTCGAGAGAAGCCTCTACTGAAAACTATGGCCCCCAGGTCTATTTTCTATCATATATTAAAACCAAAAATACCTTACTGCAATTTTCTTTTATTTATTTTATTTTGTGTTTTACTTAGATCTATTTATAAAATCCTATAAAATTTAATCTATCTCAATATCGTTGAGGGATTGACAACCCCTCTACGCGTTGGGTTGTAAGTATTTGTTGTTTGTGTGTAGGTGTTGTTTACAAAGTTTTGCTTGGTCCTCCTACTGGTTTCATAACTGAGGGAAATACTTATCTCTACTGTACTGCATCATCCCCTCCTCTTCGGGGAAATCCCAACGCAGCTCACAAGTAGCAAACACGAACAAGGGGCTGTCAATCCCTCGACGGTTATTTGCAAGATTAAATTGTGTAGTGATTGATAGATAGAAGCTTGCTGCGGCGGGAAAATTATTTCGTGGACTCCACTGTTGGTTTCCTGATTTTGGAGAATTTATAGAGGCAGAGTTAGGTCAAAGGGAGCTACTTGGGCCCTAAAAGCCACCGGGGTGCCCCCACCCCCTAGGGCGCGCCCTAGTTCCTCGTGGACCACTGCTCCATCTTCTGCTCCTCTCCCGAAGCATCCAGGGTCTCTTATGTATAGATAAAAATCTCCAAAAAGTTTTGTGGCATTTGAACTTCGTTTAGTACTGATATTCTTAAAAACCAAAAACAAGCAAAAAACAACAACTGGCACTGGGCACTAAGTTAATAGGTTAGTCCCAAAAAATGATATACAATTGCTTGTAAATGTATATAAAACATCCAAGATTTATAATATAATAGTATGGAACAATCAAAAATTATAGATAAGTTTGAGACATATCAATCGCCCACTTCGTGAAGATCTATCCGAGTGAGGCAAGTCCTTCGTGGACGATGGACATGGTGGGATAGACAATGTTGCTTCTTTGTGGACCCTTCGTGGATGGAGCCCTCCATGGGCTCGTGCAGCTGTTACCCTTTGAAGTCTCCATCAACGTGGGCGTACGATAGCACCACCTATCGGAACCACGCCAAAAATCTCCGCATCTCCATTGCGTTTGTACTTTCCAATTCCCATCTCTTTACATTCTTGCACTTGCATGCTTTACTCTTTCCGTTGCCCATACTCTTAATATGCTTGTGTAAAATGTATTGTGTGCCTATTAACATGTGATAAACTCAACCTTAACTTGAAGAATTTTAAAAACTATCACCTTTACTTGTTAAGGGTCTAATCACCCCTCTTCTCAATCTTTCGGTAATAGTACAACGGAATGAACTGGGGGAAGGGGGAGGGTTGTTTTTGCTCGAGCGATACCGACATGATGGCCCGTTATGAAGGAGGAGTTGTGTCCTGAGCGGCCACGACCGCCAACTTCTTGGTGGCCCTCTCCCTCATGCGCCACCCTTGTCGTTCTGCCGACCGAGCATTGCAGGCGGGCTTGCCCGGGTTTGGCAGGACGATGCACATCGTGAAGGGTTCTCGTGGATCCATCACGGTAGTGGCGGAACGGGCGGGACAAAGGCGATCAGGGCGAAGAGGGCGGGCTTTGGCGCGGAAGGAGTGGTAGGATTGTGAATGCCCATGATTCGAGCGGGGTTGTGGATGGGGCATGGGTGTCGGAGTTCATCACGGCTCCCCTCGATTTGGTGCCGTATATAAAAAAAGTTCATCCCATTTGAAAAAGTTCATCGAATTTGAAAAAGATCATCGAATATGAAAAGAATTCAGCAAATTTGGAAAAGGTTAATCGAATATGAAAAAATTTATCAAATATGAAAAGAAAAATCATCGTGTTTGAAAAAAGTTCATCGAATTTAGAAAAAGTTCATCAAATTTGAAAAAATGTTCATTCCAATTTGGAAAATAGTTCATCAAAATTGAAAAGGAGTTCAGTGAATTGGAAAAAAGTTCGTCAATTTTAAAAATAACCATCGATTTGAGTTCACGCATTAAAGAAACGGGAAAATAAACACAAAAATGGAAAAATGCTAAAAAGGACAGAAGGCATTCCTTATACATAGAAATAAGGAACGGAAGTACAGAAGCACCAACGAGCAAGTGGCCTAGTGGTTAGAGCAGAATCCATGGAGCGATGAGATCGCGAGTTTTCAATCCTTCGGAAAAGGGGAGATGGGCCGGCCCGT
>NC_041385.1:507656545-507668348 GCF_002162155.2 Triticum dicoccoides
GATTGGAAATCGGGCGCTAAAGACACCAAATAGGATCTGGCTATCTCCGGACGTTTTGATGATACGGTCTCAAGACGTTTGCAAGCTCTTTTGGTGATGTGCTACGGGGATGCCCAAGAGTATTTACTCAGGATTCTGTCTTTTTCTTGCTGAGCAGGGTAGGGTAAAGCATATTTGGCCAGAATTTGGCGTTCACACGCGGCGACACACCCAAGGCCACCAACCGGCAAGCCAATTAACCCAATCAATTGCGATCCACTATTTATTTATTCGCCTTGGATACCGATACCACATTGTTTTCTATATATCCCTTTTCAACCCCCTCCCTGTCGTCTGCCTTCCGTTCTAGACCCCTCCTTCTCCCCTCCCCAAACCAGACCAAGCAAGAGCAACCATGGCCCCGATTGGCGTGGGCAGCACCCTCCCCGACGGCCAGCTCGCGTGGTTCGACGAGAACGACCAGATGCAGCAGGTCTCCATCCACTCGTTGGCCGCCGGCAAGAAGGTCATCCTCTTCGGCGTCCCCGGTGCCTTCACCCCCACCTGCAGGTATCTTCCTTCACCAGTACAATCAGTCAACAGATCGAGAAAAACGAAGTGAGCGTTTGTTTGACCTCTTGTAATCGATGGATAGAGACGCTGAATTGTTAGCGGATGGATCCAAGATTGACTTTTCCTTCTCGCTTATAGCTTCTGCGAAACCAGGCCCTGTAAATCTAGATTTGCTTAGGAGCCAGGATCCCCTGTTCCTCCGGAATTGATTTACTTTGTACCGTAATAGCTGCAAGATTTGGCTTAACTGCCAGCTTTTCCTTGTCAAATTTCACATGTAGATGAGAATTTGTGAACCTGGACGCATCTAGCTAAGCTTCCATAGATTGATCTTTCTGTGAGCGAGTGCTCTAAACCGGCTGATTTGACGGGATTTTTGGTAGAGCTTGGTCTAGTACTCTAGTAGATTGATTTTGTTTCACTGTTTCAATTTATAGTTTAAGTAAGTTTGAGATATCTGAGTGGTTACTTCACTAATCACTACCCTGTGGCCAAATCGTTTTTTTTTCTTGTATTAGGTCGTTATCTGCTCCTGCCGCAAGAATATTTTGCTTATTTTTTTCTTTCAGAAAACGGGATTCTGTTGCTCCTTTTATCCTGTTTTGTTGACTTTACTTTTTCATATTGTAGAAAGAAAAACGTAAATGAATGAGATCCGGACGTCCGGACGTCAGATTTTTTACCATGGCAAATTGAATGTTTTTTATGGCAATTTTAGTTGACGCGAGGATGGCAAGTTTAGTTGGCAAGCACAGCAATTTCTGGCAAAAAACAAACTACAGGCGGATTTGCCATGCTTACCAACTAAACTTGCCATGGTCAAATCCTGAACATTCGGGACTTATTAGCGTCCAAGAAAAAACACTCATACTGTGTCTTCTCTCTTCTATGAATACAGCAATCAGCATGTACCAGGCTTCATTACTCAGGCCGAGGAGCTCAAAGCCAAGGGTGTAGATGAGATCCTGCTTGTCAGCGGTATGCTTTCTGCATTTTTTGTGTGTTCATTATCATGTTCTGAAAGCAGATATTGCTGTAATTTTTGCCGACAAATACCTTTTTACCTGAACATGGATGGCCACATGAAAGTATATATTAGATGTTTTGAGTTCTTAGTGTTCTCCGTATAATAGTAAGGTAGCTCCCTAGTACAATTGAATGACCGGTTCATATTTAGTGAATGTGTGAACGCCGAAAGGGCCTGTAGCCTAGTTGTTGCAATTGCAATGACCTTAGTATACGAATGGACAGTTGGACACACTATTCTCAGCGTTTGATCTTGATTTAAAGCAGCTAGGTCCATAATTGCACTTGATTAATTCACTATGCTATTATTTTGCAGTTAATGACCCCTTTGTCATGAAAGCATGGGCGAAGACATACCCAGATAACAAGCATGTGAAGTTCCTTGCTGATGGAGCGGCTGCATACACAAAAGCACTTGGTCTTGAGCTTGATCTTACAGAGAAAGGATTGGGTCTTCGTTCGAGGCGGTTTGCTCTCCTTGCTGACGACCTCAAGGTCACCGTCGCAAACGTCGAGGAAGGTGGCCAGTTCACAATCTCTGGTGCCGAGGAGATCCTCAAGGCACTGTAGGGGCTTCAGCGCTTCGGAATCGCAGCGATCACCCAAACCTTGTGTCATGTCGATGTAGTTTGAACTTGTCTGCCAAACTGCTAGTGGGAATAAATTGTCGATGTGCATTTCTTCATGTACTTTATGTGCGGTGCAAGTGACTTAAGAGTTTTCCAGTCATTGTTGGTTGCGTTGCAAACATTCTGAGATTGTTGAAGGAAAATGGTGTGGGTGGTATTTGTGTGAATCGTCATTACCTTGTGAAATCAACAGGCAAGTGTTTTTTTCATGGTGATTGTCTTAACTGGTATGTTATGCAGACTAGAAGAACACCCGTGCGTTGCAACGGGGCCACATTAACTTTAAGAGTTCAATATCAATTATGTTAATATTACATTTAATATTCTCATACATATCAAGTGACATTGACGACCTTTTTACCATCAAATTCTCACACACACTCTCTCCCTCCCTCCTCCTCACTCTCTCTCCCCCTCTCCCTCTCTTTCTCTCTCTAACACACACATATCCATCTTATTGGATACGGGACCATAATCCATCTATTTCACCCGCATACGCGCTAGTGCATAACAATATGGATTATAAAACAGGTTCAAGGTAGTAACAAGGATTCTTCTCATGCATTAATAAACAAATGTTCTGCACTGAAGACAAGATAACCAATTCCCAAAGTGCATCAGAGCATCACAGAACATTACTGGCAAGATAAATGCACGACGATACACCCGACTCATTTAATTAATATAATTAAATTATCAGTAAATTAGTCACCAAACTGCTCGGATGAACCGGAAAAGAGCCAACATATATCATCCTAGACAAACACAACATCAACCATTTACCTTGGTACTTTAGGGACCGACAGGAGGATGCATGTAGAAGCGCTTCTTGCCTGCGAATCCACAACGAGAGAGAGAAATTGGAACCCATTCCCATCACCAACTGATAAAGAAAGCATGTAAGAAAATTGATATCGGGCCAACTTGGATCTTCGGTGATTGTCCGCCGGTATGGAGAATTTAGGAGGGTGGGTGCAGGGAGTGGCCTTGTGGATGATGGATGGAGGCGCGGAGGGATGTGGTCACCGGAAGGTCGAAAGCGGAGAGGGTCGGGCACGTTAGGTGGAGCCGGTGGTGCGCGACAACCGGAGGCGGCCCAATCGTGGGCGGCGAACCGACGATAGCCTCGGCCCATCTCTCGACGCAGCGAAGATAGAGAGGGCGGCACTTCCGGTGCTCGAGGCCGCCGCTCGGCACCATCTACATCGAGGGGAAAGAGAGGCGAGAAAGCGATAGGGTGATGCGGGGCTAGGGATTGCGGAGGAGGGTTGGGGTGTGCGATTTGAATGGATGGTTCTGCCCACCTTTTTCTTGTACGTGGCGGTGGAGACGGCGGCGTCCAGCCATGCAGGCGAGGCATGGGTCGAGCCGGGCACACGGCGAGGCGCAGTAGCAGAGGCGGCGGCGATTTTTTGCTACTGAGATGCAGGGTGTGGGATTGATCGTTCATGTTCTCTTTTCCTTTTTAACGGGAGATGGATGCGATTTTTTCACAAGGGGAGAGATGCGACCACGTACAGATTCCATAATAAATTAATTAGGTCCATAACGGGATTTCTTTACAATGCGTTAAGATTTACGTGTTAGTTTTCTTAATAAAGAAATGCACTGATGTAGGGATCGATTGATTCGGATAAGGAAAGATAGATTCGTGATCTTTTGTATGTTAGGAAATTAGTGGTTTGCAAGGAAAGAGTGGAGAGAAAAAGAATCAATGCGACCACGTATAGATTCCATAATAAATTAATTAGGTCCATAACGGGATTTGTTTGCAATGCGTTAAGATTTACGTGTTAGTTTTCTTAATAAAGAAATGCACTGATGTAGGGCGCGATTGGTTCGGGTAAGGAAAGATAGATTCGTGATCTTTTGTATGTTAGGAAATTATTGGTTTGCAAGGAAAGAGTGGAGAGAAAAAGAACCAGTACGAGGGGGTGGTGGGAGGTGGGACGAATAAAAACCGGACGAAATTGGGAGGTGGGAGGAGGCGAGTAAAAACCGACGAAAAAAACCAACGAAATTGGGAGGTGGGAGGGAGGATGAAAAAACCCAGGGGAGGTGGGAGGAGGACAAAAATAAACCGTACGAGGCTACCAACTGCTCCATTAGGAGTAGAGATTGTTTGTGAAAATAACATGCGACGACGACTTAGCGAGCGGATCCCCTTAAAAAAGACATAGCGAGCAGATTCCCTTAAAACTGGTAGAAATGGATACGATTGATGACGTTGATAAATAGTGGTGAATGTTGGCATAATTTACTATCATCATGCATGGAAACGAATCATCAAGAAAAAGAATACTTCCTATTACTACACTCATAGGAAGCTTCCTAATCTCTGCTACCAAACAGTTTCTGCCCAAACAAGGAAGGAAAGTTATGGACGTGATTCGAAAGGAAACAAACGTTATGAAGATTAATTAATTTAGATTTGATCTTTAGAGATTGATTCTTTTACATAAAGACATTACTAAATAATTTGCGTCAGTATGGAAAGTTCTGATCCGTTCAGTTTTTTTCGTCGTGTGAGAGGGTGAAGTGAAAATAAACCGATGAAGTGGGGGAGGCGACGAAAAAAATCTACGACGGTTAACCTACGAAAAAAACCCGGACGAAAATTGACCGGCGAAGACTACCAACTGCTTCATTAGGAGTAGAGATTGGTTGGTTCGATTTTTTTTGCGTGGAGGGAACTACCTGGGGGGTGGGAGGGAGTACGAAAATAAACCGTCTCGGCTGAGCGGGAGGTGGGAGCAAGTACCAAAGAAGTACCAAAAAAGACCGGGTGAGGTGGGACAAAAATAAAATTCGGAACGCGACCTACCAACTGAGACATTAGGAGTAGAGATTCCTGTTTATGTGCTTTTGTGTTATTTAGATTTTGCTGCTTAAGCAACAAGCATACTATTGATGCTTTAGGGCGACAAAAGATGCTATGCTAATTTCATTGCAGCTCAGCTGAGACGAGAAGGAAATATACATCACTTCTTTCCCAATCTCACTTACTTTGAGCTATTTTACAGGCGCCTCTCTTCACCAGATGGCTCCCTGTCGAAGCAACGCAAACTGCCCGTCTCACCTACGAGAAAAGCTTCTTGATCCACAACCAACTGCCCGTCTCACCTATGAGAAAAGCTTCTTGATCCAGCGAGAGAAAAGCTTCTTGATCCACAACCAACTGCCCGTCTCACCTATGAGAAAAGCTTCTTGATCCAGCACCAACACCGCACACGTTCATCTCGACCTTGTCTACGTGCATAGATTTCCTCCTGCTGATACGGGGGATCTTCTTCAGCTTGCCACCGCGGGAATCCAGGCTCCTGTCCTCGAGCTCTTGCCAGCAAAATGAATCGCTGGCCTTGGCCGAAGTGGCCTCCGTGGCATCGACAACGAGAGACTCAGTGATGTCGTCCTCTAATCTAGGCCGCCGCCTCGATTTCGAGCGCCTCGGATCCTGAGCGACGGTGTCGGCATAGAGGACGTCCTCGATCCGTGACAGAACCGCAAACGCCAAGCTCTCGAGAGCCCTGGAGTAGCTTTCCAAGATGGCAAACCCAACATCCTGAAAGAAAAGAGCACATTGAATAGGAAACGAGTACTGCAGCACGCAGCTAAAAATTAGCACTGCAGCACGTCGGAAAGCAACTGAAACATTGTTGCTTCTCTATGTACTAAGTGGTACCTTGTTGTATTGGATCTTGCTTATGTCAAGCGATGACTGGGCAGATCCAGGGAACTTGTGCTTGAGGATGAGCAGGACGGTCTGTGCGCGCTCCTCGAATTGCTCGCGCTTCTCCAAGCTGACGCCGGGGCCCCATGACAGCTTGTTGCAGAGTTTCCCCTGCCAGATGACAACGGAGGCCTCGATTCTGTCCTTGAGATCGACGATCTTGTGTTCCGTCGATAGGTCTACGGAGTCCATGAGTCCGTTTGGGTCAAAATAATCATCGGTTATGGTTCTGTATATGGAGTCTCCGAGACTTTCCCTCCCATTCTGCAAGAGAAGCAGCCACTCTGTTTGATTAGCCTTAGAATTTCTTTCTATCTGAAGAACTATACTGCTACATTAATACTCCCTCCGATCCAAAAGAAAGTGTCGTGGATCTAGTTCAGCTTTATTTCAAATTTGAACTAAAGCCACACTACTTTTTTGGATTGGAGGGAGTACTACATTTCGGGAAAATATATTGGATCTATTAGAATTAGGTGAACCTTGGGTAGAGCCTCGATGTATTCTTCTGGAATCTCCATCTGTGCAAGGACATTTGCATTGATGGCCATGGCTGCCTTGAGCACTTGCCCGACAAGGTCCTTCTGGTGCTGGAGCCACTTCCTCGATTGGTCGGACAGACCCTCGGGAGGGACTCTCACCGTTGGGATCCACCATTTCTCGCCGTCTCTCGGTGCATCGCCCTTCTCGCTCTCGTTGGCGTTTTTTGACACGTACCAGTACTCTTGTTCGTCCTTGAAGTTGTCAAGATACCCCTGTTCCAGATACACAAAACATCAACTTTGACTCGGGAAATTGTTGAGAAGGATCGCGGAATGAAGATCCTAAGAATTTGCGTACGAGGAGCATCGCGTCAAGTTTTCGCAAGGCGGGGATGTTCATGAGAATGTCCCTGCGTAGCTGGGTGCCCATCACCTGCATGCGTGTGATAAAAGTTGCAATATATGTGATGAGTGCTAGAAAAAGCCTATTGGTGTTAGTGGTGTGAGGCAGTGAGAGTGACCTCCATGCTGGTGCCATCCTCGGACACCTGTTGCAATGGAATGAATTCGACGATGTGATCGGTGACCGACAGAAGCCAGCCGATCTCCTTCTTCCATCGCGCTTTTCGGTCGGCCGACATGGGCTCTAGGCGGCGCTGCTCCCCGAACACGGAGGCTGCAAATCGGTTGCCAAATTTCATCATGAAGAAGAAGAAGGGAGGGAGGAATAGAAGAATGTTGCATGTACACTCGTTAACTTTACCTGCAAGGTTTGTGATGGAATTGGAGAGAGCAAGGGCGGAGGAGACACCTTTCCCGGTGCCGGACATGTCCTCCCCGAGCAACAGCTTGGCGAATCTCTCTTTCACCAAATCCATTTCTGCATCCCAATACGGCAGCCACGTCAAAACCTATGCATGCGATTACGAACAAACTGTCACCGTCAGCGCCCAGCACATGGAGACCATCGAACCTGAAGGCGGTCCGGCGTCCCGGACGACGTTCTTCGGCGGGAGTTGCCGACCCGGCGCGGCCCTGGACCCGTGGCTCCTCGACAGCACTCGCTTCTGCATCGGCGGCAGTGGAGCGACGACGGCCTCCGCCTCCTCGTCCATGCTCCGCCTGCCGCTGGTGCTGCACTGCGAGGACAACGACGACGACCGCAGCAACCGGGAGGAGGACGAAAAGGATGACGAGAGGGACGGGCTGGGCGTCATGACTCGGCAACTCGGTAGGAATCTGTCGAGGCTCTGTTCAGGGTGTGGCGAGATCGAGTCACGCAGGTATGAGGGAAGCTAGGCCGCTCGACTGGTGCACGGACGTTTGTGTTCGACCGGGGGTTTGGTTTTTGAGGAGGACGCCGGCCGCTTCGCCGGCGTGCATGCGGGGGAAGGCCTTGGAAGGATTGTGTTGCAACCTTGTGTGTGGCCTCTCCCCCGACGTACGACCGACTCAGGCGTGTGCGCGCGAGTGTGGCTGGCTGGCTGCCTTCTCGCATCGCGGTGGGGGGCGTGGTTTTGTTGGGGAGCAAAAGCCAAAGATGGCATGACACTGATGCGCCATTGTTTGGCCAGACCAAATATAAGCAACATACTATTTTTCCTCCCTTAGATGTAGGCAGTGTGCATGCCTTCTTTTGCCTTGATTGTTTTCTTTCTTTTTTTCTTCTTTTTCTAAAAAAAGGGAGGTTGAAACTGTTAGATCTAAAGTGTGATTACACTAATCATGAACATGATCTAACCATGTCTACAACACCTGCTGACATAAACAGAGAGGGTTTAGTGGTGCAATATGAGTCATGGAGGTTGCTTTATTTATAAAGCGGGGCGAAAGACTTTTTCGGTACGAGTCATGGAGATCGACATGATCGCCTGCTCGTTGCAGGCAAGGTTGAGCGACCGTGTGTTTGACATAGTCAATCTCCTGGACGTTCTAATCACCATAGGCCGCCGCCGACACTGTCTAGGAACGACAGCATGTAGGCTAGATTTTCCCGCCGATGCACCGTCCCCTTGGATCGGATATGGTTTTTGAGAATATGGGGCCGTACTTGAATTGAGAATAGTGCAGGTGGTTAGCTCTCTTCCTTTATTAATTATCGTTGGTGACAGGGGACCTAAACCATTATTTGGTTTGGGTGCCCCTGACCAGGCGCATCAGTTAGGGTGGAGAGACACGTACTCCCTCCGTTTTCTTTTTAGCCTGTATATAAGATTTGGTCAAAGTCAAACTTTGTTTACTTGACTAAGTTTATAAAAAATATATTAAGATTCATAATATGAAATCAATATTGTTAGATGCATCATGAAATTAATTTTCATACCATATAGCTTTCGTATTGTAGATCTTGGTATTTTTCCTGTAAAGTTGGTCAAACTTTACAAAGTTTTCTTCGAGAAAATGCAAAGGGCTTTTGCATTTCATTGCATTGAAAAGGTAGAGTTTTGGTACATTCCTCCTAGGAGGTCAATTACAAATGGGGATCAGTGAAACTAGTGCACGTCCCAGGTGGGCGGCAGAATGAAGCGTAGGCCGTGGGCGCCCGCTCTTGCCCATTGTGCGGCTTCCTCTTTGATCTTTGAGACCATGACCTGAACCAGGGGTTGGGCGCTCTCGAAGATGCATTCGTTGCGCTATTTCTAGATCATCCATGGTGTCAACAGAGCAATGGAGGCTAGGCCCTTACGCATCAGTGTTGGCGTGTTTTGCCTTGCCTGCAGCCACCAGTCCATAAGTGAGTCTTCGTGGCTTGGCCCTGCAGTGGTCATCCGTAGCCAGGATAGGATTTCATGCCAAGTCTGCCTAGCGAAGGGGCACTCCAAGAGGAGGTGGCGCATCGTCTCGGGAGCCTGGTCACAAAGTGGACATCGTGGCTGGTGCTGGAGACCGCGTCTAGCCAAGCGGTCGGCCGTCCAACACCGGTCCTGGTTAGCCAACCAGTGGAAAAACTTCACTCTTGGCGGCGCCAAATTCTTCCATGAGAAGCAAGTCATGGATCCCTGGAAGGTGGCAAGATAGCAGGAGCTAGCAGAGTATATACTAGAGACCGTCCATCTCCAAACTAGCTGATCAGGGGTGTCCGAGAGCGTGATATGCTCGATCGCCAGCCAGACTTGAAGGTACTGGCCAATCTCGTGTATGCCCAGGGTCCCGTGAATGTCCCTGGCCCAGCTATGGCCTTGCAGTCCTTTAGCGACGGTCCGGATTTTGCGCCGATGTTTTGATATGCACATGTAGAGTGCCGGGGCGATCTCAAAAATGGACTGTCCATTTATCCAGCGGTCTTCCTAGAAATATGTCGGTGTCGTTTCTGAGGGTCATTGTTGTGGATGCGAAGAAGAGCGCTCACTCCTTGGCAGAGAATTGTAGGTCTAGGCCATTCTAGGCGCGCTCATGGTCAGTGCGCGAGAACCATAGCCATCGTAGCCACAGAGCAAGGCCAGCACGCTCCAGGTCCTGGACTCCCAGGCCTCCGTGCGATATGGGGCGGCAAACGCGGCGCCAGTTGACATGGCAGTGGCCTCCGTTGGCGGCAGCGTGGCTAGCCCACAAGAAGCCGCGCTCAATCTTCTCGATTTGACGAAGTGTCTTCTTTGGCGGCGCGTAGGCGAGTAGTTGATGCAAAGGGATGGCAGGCAGCACGGACTTCACCAGCGCAAGCCGCCCAGGTTTGTTCATCAGGTTGGCCTTCCAAGTGGGGAGCCGACCGGCAATCCCATCAACTAAGGGTTGCAATTGGGCGGCAGTCGGTCGGCCTACCGTGAGGGGGATCCTGAGGTAGGTGATCGGCAAGTCGATGATGGGGCAGCCTAGGTGCGCAAGTGCTGCTGTCGCCTCACCCATGTCACAGTGCAGCAGTGAGGCGGAGCTCTTGGCATGGTTCACCATCAGGCCGAAAGCGCGGCCGAAGAGCGTCAGGACCTCACGCACGGCGATGATGTTGTTGGGCGAGCAGTGGCAGAATAGTACCACGACATCCGCATACAGCGACACAGTGGGAATGGAACGCCTCGGGTGCAGCCGCACCATGACTCCCGTGTCAATAGCGCGCTTGATGAGCCTGCTCAGGATGTCGACAGCGAGCACAAAAAGTTGTGGTGACACAGGATCACCCTGCCGGAGCCCCTTGCGGTGCCAGATAGGTGGCCCTGGATCACCGTTCATCAGTATATGTGTGCTTGCCGAAGATAGGAGGATGGCGATCCACTCCATAAATCTATTTCCGAAGCCATATTGGCGCAGGGTCTCCATGAGGAAGGGCCAAGCCAGGGAGTCGAAGGCCCATGCAAGGTCTAGGTTGAGCAAGACTCGTGGGGCACCCAACTGGTGGAGAAGCCGGGCCGATTGCTTGACTAGGATGAAGTTGTCGTGGAGGCTCCTGTCGGCGATGAACGCATTTTGGCTCCGGCTCATAAGGCTGTCCAGCTTCGGGGCTAGTCGTAGGGACAACACTTTGGCGAAGATCTTTGCCACTAGGTGAATAAGGCTTATAGGCCGATAGTCATTCAACGTGGCCGCGTCCGTGCATTTCGGCAGCATGGCCACGATTAACTTTACAAAGTTTGACTTTGACCAAATCTTATATGCAGATTAAAAAAACGGAGGGAATACATTGGTGTTGGCCCCTCCCCTGTAACGTTATTTTTTTGACTTGTTTAATCTGTTAGATCAAACTAACATACTACCCCTTGATCGTTAGGCTTAACTGCATTCGCCCATTCCCCATTGAAATGATATATCAAAGTGAAATTTTCTTTAGGGTGCCCCCCCCTCTGGTTTAGGCGTTATACAGACTCTACATGTTTCTTGTATTTCACCTCTTTTTATTTTTGTTTTTTGTGAGAGGACCTTGTTTGGCTGTGTGCATTTTAGGTATGTAGAGGCCGAGTGTAATGCTTAAACCTTTTAAGTAATAAAGCGTCCCTTATCGAAAATCAAAGTGAAGTGTTACAACAACTCACAAAAGCACCATAGAATCTCAACACTTATATATAGAATAGAAATATATTATGAACCAATGCAATTCATAACAACTTTATTGTTGCCTCTAGGGCATATTTCCTAGGTGGTGATGCCGATGGTGTTGTTGGTGTGCATGATTGGATTGTGGTTTGATGATGGCTTATGATGCGCCATGTGCTGATTTTTTTGAAATGAACTTGTTGAATTCGGTGCCTTTTGGCTAAATGTGTTTTATGTTAGTTATTTGTTGGATTGGATGAAGTATGTTGATGTTCGTAGTTCAATTATGATGTGGTGCATTTGCATTGTTTAATTTTTTGTTGAAATGTGATGCATTTGTTTGGAATGTTTGTGCAAACGTTTGAAAGAAATAGTAAAAGATTTTTTAGAGGATTAAGTTTTGAGGGAATGACCAGGTGCAC
>NC_041385.1:507668554-507683080 GCF_002162155.2 Triticum dicoccoides
GGGGATTAAAGCATAGGACAAGGGCTAGAGATGCTCTAACTTGTCCAGGTTAAGATTGTGTTGAAATGTCTCCCGCTGTCGTGCCGCAAGTGACTCCATAAAGCCAAACAAACCACATATTTAGAAGCTTTTGTGCACCCTCTCGCGAACAAAGTGATACTCCACCTTAATATATTTTGTCCTCGCATGGAACAAGGATTAGTGGAGAGGTACATAGTTTCAATATTATCACACCCCAAACAAGCAGCTGTTGGCTACGGCACACCCAATTCACCAAGCATCTGCATTTGCAAGGTTTCATATTCAGCTTTATGTACTTGGCCGAGAACAGTAGCCTGTCATCAGGACATCCATGCATGTCGTGAGGACATCCCTCCCTAAAACAAGGCACTGACCAAAGTAGACTCGGATCTGATACGGAGACCAAGAGAAATAGTGCCTCTCCAATACCCCTCCGTTCCAAAATATTTGTCGTGGTTTTAGTTCAAAATTTGCTACTATCAGCCACCATTTGTGGTGTTACAAATAATTAAAGCGGCCCTTTCTCAGAATTATGGTATTTCTATATATGAAGTACTTGGGAAACGAGAAATGAGTACAAAGTACTACCAGTCTAACAAAGAGGACCTCCAGTAGGAATGCCCACGCTCATGTACTCGCCCACGCTCCTGCGGCGCGCCACCCCGGCGCCCGCAGCCGCCGCCGCCGCCGCCGCCACCGCCCAGGTCCGCCCCCAGGCCGGATCCCTGCCGACGCCGCCCTTCCCTCCTGGTTTCTCCGCCCGGTGTGCGGCCGCGGCGGGCTCGGGCCCCCTCTGCCTGCCGCATCTGGAGGTCGGCTCTTCGGATCTTGCATCGCCGCTGCGCCTGCCTGCTGCCTCAGGCTCGTCCTTCGCCGCCGACTCCCATCCGGAGGATGCTATGGTGGACTGTGGTGCATCGCCTCGGCCACGCGCTGTCAGATTCGCCATCAATGCGGTCGTGCTGGACTCCACTCCACCACCCCCATTCATGGCGCACACCGGCCATGCCTCAAGACGGCGCCTGCAGGAGCTTTCAAGACCGGCCGGCGGGCGGCCGGGACGTCCTGTCGCTCGAGCCCAGCGCCAAGCTCGAGCCCTGTGCCCCCCGCGTCTTCCGGCGACAGCTCGATGGAGGGTTGGCAGATCGTAAAGCCACCATACTGGTGGAGAGCGCTCCCCAACCACCAGTATTCAAGGCGCAGGAGGGCCCTGGCTTCTTTTTCCCCTCCTGGTCGCGGCTCCTTCATCAAGCACAAGTATCGCACTTGCCACCGCTGCTTGGACAAGGGCCACTGCAAGGCGGACTGTCGGAATCCGTTCAAGTGCCGCGCGTGTCGGGGGTGCGGTCACCGCGCCAGGGACTGCACGGCCTCGCCTCCCTCTTCGAGAAGCCCAGCGCCCGCCCCGACCGCTCCCTTGGTCCCGTCGCCGACCCTGCTACGTCGCGCTCCGGTGATGCCGCGCGTGGGTGACCCCGCTCTGCGTCCAGAGGAGGCGCATGTCGTCATCACCTCCACGCCTGCTATGGAGGACAGTGCGGCCACTCTGTCCAACCTGGGCGCGGTGGTGTGGCTTGGAGGCAACCGGCCCCGCGTTGACGCGGCGGAGATAAGGAGCGCCATCGCCACCAAGTTTGTCATCAATCGCAACTACATCAAAGTGGTGCCGCACTTTCCGGAAGACTTCTTCGTCCTCTTCACCTTCCAGCACCACCGTGACCTGCTCACGGCGTCACCGGGGCGGTTCAGCTACGACGGCCTCGACATTCATGCTGCTAAGTGGCGTCTCGAGGCACATGCGGACTCAGTGGAAGCATTCTACCACGTCCACCTCTGCATTGAGAACCTCCCGCTCAATGCCTGGTGCGACGAGGTGGCCACCCAGGTCCTCGGCCCCGACACCTTCCTCCACTACTTCGACGTGGAAACCGTGCGCCGGGAGGACGCCTCCACGTTCAACCTTTGGGCGTGGTTGGCCAACCCCTCTGCCATCCCCAAGGTCCTCCGCCTCACTGTCACCGGCAACCAGCCGGCGGGCTACTCCTCGGGCCCGAGTGTCGCTGTGGGCAGGCGTGCTCTGAAGAGGCGGGTCCTGGTGCACCTCACCATGGTGGAGGATTTCACCCCTGGTGCCAACGGCGACGTCCCCAGCCGGCCACGCTCATCGCATCCTCTCACCTGGCGGAAGGGATACATCGACGGCGAGTCCAGGATGCGCGACAGCTCGAAGATGGCTGGACGGCGCAGAGATGAGGACCACGACCGCGACTGCGACCGCACGGACGATGATCGTGACCGTGGGTGTAGGGGCCGTGAATATCGACCCTCCTCCTGGCGGGAACGCATCTTCCGCAGCAGGTCTCGCGCCCCGGAGCGGCGCGACGACGACAACCGCCGTGACCACCGCGGCGGCCACCGCGATGACAGAGACGACTGCCGGGGGGGTGGCCGTGACGGAAGACGCAGGGGGCTCGGCGCAGCTACCCCTGACGCTCGCTCCATCGACCTTAGGCGGGTTCAGCGCCTCCCGGATGGCTCGGTCCTTCCTGCCTCCGGCCGGCGTGGCCGCCGTCGTCCTGCTGACTGCGTGTCCAGGGTGGGGCGCCCCGGTGCTGCTGCTAGCCCAGTCACTGAAGAAACCCGCGGCCGCTCCCCGCCACCTTCCCCGCGCACCACCTCCCGCGACATCGTGGTGGTCGGCTCCTCCCCTGCTGATGCTTCCTGGCTACGGTGGGTCGCCCCCTGTTTTGGGCTCAAGGCGCGACAAGCTTCGATTCGCCCTGCATCGCCGGAGATGCAGCTGGCTTCCCCCCGCTCATTGGGAAGCAATGTCATTGAGGTGCAGCCACCCGCTTCCCCCCGCACAACGGGACGTGACGTCATCCATCTGCAGCCGTCCTCCTCTCCTAGCAGCTGGCAGCCCCGCCAGGCTGCCCCCTCGCCGACCGTGGAGCCTGAGCCGGTCACACCCATCCACATCCCGATGTCAAGCCCGCCTGGGAGCCAGGCAGCGTCCGATGTGCACTCCCCGCTGTTTGTGGCTCGCCAGCCACCCCTGCTTCCTGCACCTAGCTCCACGCCTCCAAGACGGCCCGCGGCTCGACGGAAGACGCTGGCAGGCGTTTCGGGCTTCAACCTGAGCAGGCGCAGTCCGCGTCTTCAGACCAAGAACAGGGCAATGTCGGTTGCACAGATGGCAGAGAGGCTGCTCTGCCAACGTATGGGCATCATCGACGAGGGCCAGCAGGCTACCGATGAGGCCATCGGCAAGTTCGTCGCCATGTTCCAGGGGAGGCTGCCGGACATCACAATTTCTGCTCTTAGAGCCCTGTTCAACCTCGACTGCGACCTGGCGCAGGCAGTTGAAGATGCGCTTGTGGAGCATGGTGGTGAAGCTGGACCGGACCTGCAGCGGCCTGGAGAGGAGGTCGCCGAGGAGGCGGCGTAAGCTGGATGAGGCCAGCCACTGTGGTCGTACTCTGTTTCCAATGATAGCTGCAACCCTTAGAGTGTTCGCCTGTTTGCTGCTGGTCCTGGTGATCGCTGCTACCTGCCTTGGCGAGGCCTACGTACACGTTTGTTTGCTGCTGTCAAGTAATTCTGCTCTAGTGACGCTTCCATGTGTTCCTGATGCTAGTTCTGCCAAGCTTGACCATGTTGTAATCTGCTATCTGCTGTCAAGTATTTCTTCTCTAGTGATGCTCCCACGTGTTCCTGATGCTAGTTCTGCCAAGCTTGGCCATGGTGTAATCTGCTATCAATTATGTTAGACCAAAACTTGAGTATTTTGTGCTGGAATGTCCGAGGTTTGAACTGTCCTGATCGCCGCGCCACCATCCATGAGACCATCACCGCCACTCTGTGTCACATTGTGTGTCTCCAGGAGACCAAGCTCCGGAACGTCGACCCGTTCATTGCTTCTTTTCTAGGGGGACATCGGTTAAAGAGTTTTGCTCAACGCCCGTCTGTTGGCACTCGAGGCGGAATCCTTCTTCTCTGGGACGAAAATTTTGTCAAAATCCAAGATGTAAACATTGGTGCTTTCTTCCTCTCAGCCAAAGTCTCCCTATCCTCGTCAGGTGAATCCTTCAAGCTCACAACCGTGTACGGCCCGACGAGAAGCAGCCTTAAAGACGGCTTCTTCCAAGAATTGGTCAGCGAGAAGCCCCACCCTGGCGAAAGGTGGTTGGTTAATGGGGATTTTAATCAAATTTACCGCGCGAGAGACAAGAACCGTGCGAATGTTGACCGAAGTCGCATCGTTCGCTTTCGTAACGCCCTCAATGCGTGCGAGCTAAAAGAGATACATCTTCAAAACAGGAAGTTTACGTGGAGTAATGAGCGAAATGACCCAACCTTAAGCAAGCTAGATTCCTTTTTCTGCAATGAAGAATGGGACCTGCACTTTGGCACGCACCTCCTACATGCTCTCTCCTCTTCGCTCTCCAACCATTGCCCTCTCCTCCTCGCAAATGACAAAGGGCCACCGAGGACCAAATCATTCCGCTTTGAAAACTTTTGGATCAAGATGCCCAGATTCAAGGAGGTCGTCAACAGTGCATGGAACCAAGAGGTGAACCATGTAGATCCTTACCACGTCCTCTTCCACAAGATGAAGAAGACAAGACAGGTGCTTAGGAAATGGAGCAAGACAATATTTGCGCATTCGAAGGTACAAATACATATGGCCCTAGAGGTCATTCTCCGTCTGGATGTGGCCCAAGAATGCCGTCCCTTGAGTGCAGAGGAGCTGGATATTCGTAGGAGGCTCAAGCGCAAGGTGGTTAGCTTGTCCGTGCTCGAGCGTGCGCGGAAAAGGCAATGCTCGAGAATTACCAATCTCAAAGATGGAGATGCCAACACTCGTTTCTTTCACCTTCGAGTCAATCATAGAAGGCGCAAGAATTTCATTCACCGCCTTAGGCATAACAGTGGATGGGTCACAGAGCATGAGCATAAAAAATCCATCATCCAAAACCATTTCGCGGAGGTCACCAAGAGGGGGCCGCCCCGCAACATTGCTATCAACTGGAATCACATCCCAACCCCCGCTTGCGATCTCTCTGACCTTGGGGCTGCCTTCACGGAAGAGGAGGTCAAGAAGGTGATCTTTGATATGCCGAGTGACAAAGCGCCGGGTCCGGACGGCTTCACCGGGGCCTTCTTCAAGGACTATTGGGAAATCATCAAGGGCGACATTATGAACGCAGTCAACCATTTCTCGAGCTTGCATACATCCAACCTTCATTGGCTCAACTCCGCAAACATTACCCTCATTCCAAAGAAGGATGGGGCGGAATGCATCTCAGATTTCCGTCCCATTAGCCTCATCCATGCCATTGCCAGGATTATCGCTAAGGTCATGGCCTCCAGACTTGCACCACACATGCAGAACCTTGTCTCTAATGCTCAAAGAGCATTCATCAAGAAGAGGAGCATCCATGATAATTTCACGTATGTGAGAAGCTTGGCAAGGAAATTCCACCGCAACAAGACGCCGATGCTACTATTCAAACTTGACATCAAGAAAGCTTTTGACTCCGTGCGGTGGGATTTCCTCTTGGATCTTCTAAGGCACTTGGGCTTCTCGAGCAGATTTCGTGACTGGGTTTCGGCACTCCTTTCCACATCCTCCTCAAGGGTCTTGATCAACGGAATTTTGGGTGACCCTCTGAAGCATGGCCGTGGTCTTAGGCAAGGTGACCCGCTCTCCCCGTTACTGTTCGTGCTGGCAATTGACCCCCTGCACCATCTCCTAAACAAGGCTACATCTCAAGGGCACCTCCATCCTCTCTGTGGTAGGACAATGATCATTCGTGCCTCTCTTTATGCTGATGATGCAGCCATCTTTGTCAAGCCCATCAAGGAGGACATCCAGTATTTTGCTTCTGTCCTGGCTTCCTTTGGAGAGGTTACCGGTTTAGTCACTAACTGTGCTAAAAGCCTTGTCGCCCCGATTCGTTGTGAAAGTGTCGATCTTCAAGACATTCTTCATGCTTTTCCGGTTGTCCGCACATCCTTTCCAATGAGATATCTTGGACTACCATTATCAGTCAAGCGCCTCAAGAGGATCCACTTTCAGCACCTTGAGGATAAGGTGGCTGGCAAACTCCCTCCGTGGCAAGGAAGACATGTCGCTACCGCCGGTCGGGCCGTCCTTGTCAAAGCTGTTCTCACTGCCATTGCCATTTACCACCTCACGCCGCTCAACATCCCAGCTAAGGTCCTCAGAAAGATTGATTCTATCCGTCGCGCCTATCTTTGGGCGGTCACCGACAAGGTTTCTGGTGGGAAATGCAAAGTCAATTGGGACCTTGTTTGCAAGCCTAAGAAGCACGGTGGCTTAGGTGTGCTCAACTTGGACAAGTTTGCTAAGGCTCTTAGGCTTCGATGGCTCTGGTTCGAGTGGCAAGAGCCCATAAGACCGTGGATTGGTATGGGTATGCCATGCACTGATGAAGACAGGGACTTTTTTGCAGCTGCCACTTCCGTCACGGTTGGCAATGGGCATGTGGCTAAGTTCTGGAACTCCTCCTGGCTTGATGGCATGCGCCCACGGGACCTAGCACCTGGCATTTTCGACCTCTCCTGAAGGAAAAACTGCTCGGTCAAAAAGGCTTTAACAAACAACACTTGGATCTCTCATATTGACTTCTCCGACGGTCTCACAGTAGACCATGTCCACCAGTTCGTCGCACTTTGGGAGAAGATTGACTCGGTCACTCTGGATGAGGACGTGGAGGATTCCATTATTTGGAAGTTCACCAAGGACGGATCGTACTCAGCTTCCTCGGCTTACAAGGCGCAGTTTGAGGGCCTAACTACGTCAACCATGGTCCTATCGGTGTGGAAGGTGTGGGCTCCTCCGCGGTGCAAATTTTTCGCATGGCTTGTACTTCAAGATAGAATCTGGACATCGAACCGCCTTGCTCGACGTGGGTGGCCCAACTGCGGGCTATGCCCGCTTTGCAAGCAAAGCCCAGAGACGGCAGCCCACTTACTGTTCCAATGTCGCTACACCCTTCGTGTGTGGAACGATATTCTTCGTTGGCTTGGCATGGATCACACTCAGGCTACTACTTGGTCAGCAAGGGGCTCGGTGTGGGAATGGTGAATGGAAACGTATATCTTCGTTCTGAATCCCCCAAGACGCTCGCCTCACTAATGATGCTAATCTCCTGGGAAATTTGGACGGAGCGCAATGCTAGAGTTTTCCGCAACACCGCCGCACCTACGACGGTCGTCATTAGTAAGATAAAAGAGGGGTTGTCGCTTTGGGCATTGGCGGGCGCCAAGCATTTGAGTGTTGTAATGCCGCGAGAGTAGATTTTATTTCTTGCCACTTCGTGGCCTGTCTAAACCTTCTTCTTAATCAATGAAATGGCCAATCTTTTGCCTTGTTTCAAAAAAAAAAGTCTAACAAAGAGGGCTGTATAGTCCATTCACCAAACCAATTGCCGTCTCTTCCTTAAAAAAAATAAACAATATTTCTGTAAACCCCATGGTACATTACGCAATCACGCATTTCCTGATTACAATCCACTCTAGGATGACCTGAATCATTCTACATTCACAATTTCACACCATCACCATGTACATCCACCATACAGAGAAAACTCGAGAAGAAATTAGAATAACCCGAAAATTTTCATTTTACGAGGCGGGGGAGGAGGTACCACGCATATACACCGAAATCGCCAGAAAAGTAGAAACTCGCAACAAAGATGTACAAGATTGCAAGACAGTACGCACAGGACCTCAGTGTTGCTGCAAGAACCATACCATATCAACATGTTTCTTCCTAGGATTCAACTGAAAGTATCTCAAGCTCTGCCCACCAAAGCGGAGATAACCTCGGCGTTGCTGCCTCTGGTGAAATCGATAGCACTTCTCGCAATTTAGCGGTGACCTCTCTCATACTTGGTCTCTTTTTCGGATCACTCTGGATGCAGTCCTCGATCAACTCGCAAATGATATCTAGATCGTTTTCTTTGTGGGTCGTCAAGGTAGGGTCAAGCAAACAGGATATACTCCGGTCATCCTTAATGCACTCCATAGCCTGTGAGAAAAAAATGTGACATATATTGTTACTTCTATATGCCATTTTTGTGTATTATGTAAGTTTAAGTATTCAGTGTCTTTGTCATGCTTACTAAGTTCGCAAGAGAGCCCTCGTGTTCAGAATCTGGAGGCTTTCCTGATATGATTTCCAGCATGAGTAGACCAAAACTACATACATTCCCAGCTGGATCAGCACGTATTGGCTCATGGTGCTCACTGGCGTCGTCATTCTTGGGCATCTTTTCTTTGGAAATTACTTCTTGCCAAACACTCATGTCGGCTATCTGTGAAAAGGCTCGGTTTTAGGAGCAGAAACGAATATATATGGTGTCCTCATGCCTGGTCTTATTTAATTTGTTCAAAATTAACTCTAATACAAAGAGCGCACATGCACACCCTAGAAAAAAAATTCATATGAACTGGACGGTACTTCACCTTGTTTAGTTGCAGGGGTTTAGAACAAGTTGCATGTAATTTATGTTAGTTTGTCTTTTTTTGCATAATGTCCAGAAAAGGGGTTCAGAATGATGAAGTAACAGTTGTGTGCTTCAATTTCTTCCATTTGATATTACCAGAATTTTGTCTACAAATACAGTTCTCGTTTGGCACCCATCATTTCATTTTATTTGGCAAGTGAAATGACAGGGTTATGGATAGGAATTGACATAACATCCAATAGGCATTTGCTGGAATTCCAAATGAATGACATGTCCAATTCCATGATAGCCAAACAGGTTGGGTATGGAATCACAAATGAATTCCATGATTCCGGCTCAAAATGATGGCTACCAAACGACCTCTTACGAAATTTCCTTTGAAGATCAAATAAATAGAAGTTGTGAAATTCATAATCATGTACCTTTGCAGCTCCATCCTCGGATAATAATATGGCACTTGACTGTAGGCCAGGGTGTGTTATACAAGGGTTGAGCTCATGCATGTATTGCATGCAGTATGCTACTCCCATAATTACTCTCATCCTACCATTCCAATCAATATGATCAAATCCATCAACTGCAAAAGGCAAATCAAAACATTTTAATTTGAGCACAAAGACTAAACAGTAAGCATTCTAACAGTAGGATAGCAGTAGAAGCTCTTACCGTGGAGATGCTCATAGAGTGTCCCATTGGCTGCGTATTCTAACACCATCATCCTCATGAAAGGCTCCTCCTCCTCGCAGTATCCAAGCAAGTTGATGAAGTTCTTATGATTAATTCGTGAGAGCGAGTCTATCTATGTGTTGAAAAAAACAAGTTAGAAGAAATTATTTGTTTTAGATCCATATTGCAAATTGTAGCAACAGCATGGGCTATTCCTCTTATAAGTGACACTGAATTACCTTTTTCCGGAATCTCCCCTCGGAATGCTTTGACCAATCTTTGCTGGACGCAAGCACAGTTGATACAACTGCTATCTCAACTCCACTTGATAAGGTTCCCTTGTAGACGGTGTAGTGTGGATAGCTTGCCACAATGTTACTGAAGTCCTCACAAGCACCTTCCAGCTCTGAGCGTTGCAACTTGGGTACTCCTGCGGTACATCAGGAGAGCAAAACTTGTCACAGATGCCCAAGTAAGAGGCAAATCAAGCAGGCATTTGACAAGATAGCAAACAGAATATTTACCTGTCACAAATGCCTTCTGCAGCTGGCCACTGAGTCCAGTCTTCCATGGACCTATTGTTGCCACCGACTTATTGCGGCATAGCAAAAGCATGCATGCAATGATAATAAGCAACAGAGCAATTGATGGAATCACAATTGCATACAACCACTTCATAGATCTTGTTGACCCTGCTTCCGAAGGAGTATCAGAAGACTTGGGTGGAGTAACTGGAGGATTTACAGCAGGTGCGGGTGCTTTGGGACTAAATGCTGAAAACGATCCACTCCCCGTAGAAGGAACAGAAACTGAGGGTGGAAGAGGAGCATTTGCGAAAGGAGCCGCCGCAAGATTGCTATCCTGAAGTAGTCTGCGCCTACTAACCTGTGCAGCTGGGTTTCTTGCTGCAATTTGTGTAGGAAGACGTGCTGGGAAAAGTAAGAAGGCATATTATGGTACCAGCTGATGTATTTAAGAGCAAAACTGAACTTGCATAGCAGTACCCTAGCTTACCGGAGAGATTGCTGGTGTCTCTTTTTTTCTCCTCTGTGGAAGAACCAGACTCGAACCTACAAAGGTCCACATTCAAAAACTGCTATCATCAGCTGATAAATCCTTTTCCTAAATAGGTTATAGAAGAAAAATGATGATAACTAAATGAGAATTGATGAAAATCCTAGTTTCCTTACCCATCATCAGCTCTTTGATTCAAAATACCCCTCCCGAGATGATCATAGATGTCGAAATCAGTTTCCTGATCAAAGTTCCCATGGGAATTTTGGACCACGGGCCACTGAAATCTGTTGTTGGAAAGCAATCTGTCGAACAAGAGGCATCATATCATGAAATTTGGCTTGTCGATCAAATATTTCACAATGTTAATCAGTCAGACACCTACAAATGCTTGAGTGATGCCATTTCTGCTATCTTCTGTGGAACTTCCCCAGTCAAGTTGTTATTGCTTAGGTCCAATATCTCCAACGTTGCGAGACCACCAATTTCCTTAGGTATCAGTCCACTAAACAAGTTGTTGGATAATATACTGCAAGAAGACACAAGAAGGAATCAAAACATTGTAATGGTTGCAGCAAATGTTATAGTCGCATGCAAAGTAAAATTAGAGTATCACAAGTTGCCAAAAGCAGTTGGTTAAGGAACAAGTGCTTGATTGATAGATGGACATCTTTTATGCTACTGAGTAAAATCGACACGACAGAGATTTCTTTGATTTTGTCTCATATTTGACCCACAGAGGTAAGCTGATATGCACACATCATTGTTCTATAAAGGATGGAACCTAACAGTTGTCGGTTGGTTAGATATATACACTTGAAATGTCCTAACTGATTGTTGGTTGACATTTTTTAAGCAAATTGACTTTGTTTAGATACTCATATCTGGCAAGAAACTTATGAAGGTAAGACAAAGCAGTAACCACTACAGAATTACCTATTTATCTCTTTACCATATTGCAAACAGATAGCTTAGCAAAAATACCAATATATTGTTGCTCATGGCAAGCAATTTATATTTGTTGCACAAGCATAAATACAAAATTGTGTACTTACAGAGCCTGCAGATGACTAAGACCTCCTAGTTCTGGACCCAGGGTACCTCTTAATGAGAGATCTTTTAGGTTCCTGCAAGAGTATAGTTCACAGTAAGTACAAACCTTAAGATGATAAATCAAGCCAGAACCCCTCAAAAATACTGAAATAGAACAAGAGTGGTAAAGTTGTGGTACACCGCAGGAATTAGAAGGTAATCTTGAATGCAAAACAGAATCATCTTGAATAACAAAAGATTCTATTAAAACATATGGAGTCACCATAAACTTTTCGACCTAAAATCTAAAAACAAGTAGCGATGATGAGGTAAATGCTTGATGATTAACTGAGTAGAAAACAAACATTTTCCTTCATATGGTAAACTTCTAGATGAGGTGGCTGGCGTATGGAAGTCAACTTGGCACCAGAGCAACATATCCTGAGGGGTTCTGGACTATCATGTTTCGCTTACAAGATCTAGATGAGGTGGCACCAGAGCAACATATCCTAGAATTACTCCAAGCCAAGCACGCTTAACTTTGGAGTTCTTTCTGAATGGGCTCCCGGAAAAGAAGGAATTCCTTGTTGATATGAGTAGTCTCTCATTCCTATTAAGCCAGGCTCTCACATGCATAAACCGCCTTCATAAAAGTTTCTAGTGTTCCTACTTGTTTGGGGGTTGCAATTTCTTTTCTTTTTGTTCAGCTTGGTGGTATCATCGGATAGACCTTGATTCTCTTTGTAATGAAGAGGTGTGCAAAACTTTGGAACATTCTCTGAATAATAGGAGGTAAAATCTTGGAGACGGGTCACACGCGAAAATCTATGATATAAACATAAGCTATACTGTGCCAACCAGTGATCTTATATAGGCTGAGTACAACATTCTGTTGATGATGATTCACTTGAACAAACTTGCCAAAAAAAATCTAATCAAGCTAGCTAATAAAAGGTAGCCCCCATTTTGGACCTTCAATGTTATTGTATAAGAGCATCTCCAATAGATGGTCCAAATTTTGACGGTCCAAGACCGGAGATGTAAAATTTGGACCGCCAAAAAGTGTGTTTGGGAGCTCCGAAACAAGGCCAACTCCAACAGATGGTCCAAATTCATGGTCCAAAAGAGCAACTCCAATAGATGGTCCAAATTCATGGTCCAAAACCGGCCAGCAGCCGCGGGGAATTCCGTCGAACACCTTGTGCGCGCGGTGGAAGAAGATGGCCGCCGGTTGGATTGGCTGCTGCTGATGGCTGCGGTCGGCTCCGGACGGCGGCGGTGATAAGAAATGAGCTTGGAGGCCGGCCAAGAGGAGCTCGGCGGGCGGCGAAGAATAGTTCGGCAGCCGGGCGGGGGGCTTGGTGCGGCGGTCGTGCGGCGGGCGCAACGGCCGTGGACAGGCTCACGGCTGACGGGAAGGAGGTCGGCGGCAGCCTAAGACCCGGCGGAGGCCTACCGCGGCAGCCGGACCGCCGGAGGCGCCCAATCCCGCGCCGGCTGCCTCCCGATTCGGCGGCGGCCGGGCGGCTGCGAGCCGGCTACCGGCGAGGGAGGCGACGGGGGCGACGGCGGCGGAGGGCGTTGGCGCCGACGGCGAGGTTTTGGGCGGTCGCGGCGGCGGATTCCGGCCGGCTGGTCTTCGGGCGGGCGGACGGGCGCGGGCGGGAAAGGAAATGAAGTGGCGGTTGGGCGTTCGCGGGCGGCGGCTGGTTTTGGACCAGATGCACCTCGTGATGTAAATTTGCACCGCGAGGTGTTGTATTTTACATCACGAGGAGGCCGCGGTCCAATTTTTTTTGCATATGGACCGTCTGTTGGAGCAGCGTTTTTTGCCCCAGGCGGTCCAAAAGTTAGGTACTTTTACATTTGGACCATCTATTGGAGATGCTCTAAGCCAACAGTCTCACTTTATAGGTCAAGAATCCCACATCACAAAATTGAGAATACCAGCAGCAGAAGAAACAAATCATAACAACTTAGCTGTAGCGACTTGTTCGTGTTGGTGGAATGAACAAGTAGTTCTAATAACCAGATTTCTGATTGTGTTAAAGCTTCATATAAGCTTGTGAAAAGGCTTCCAGCTACCAAAGAAAACATTTTCTGGGAATTTGCGAACAATGCATCCATGGTAAATTCAAGATAGGCGAGAAAAAAAAAATCCTTAAGAGTTGCTCCTTATTCAGCCCAAAGAAGTAGTAGTATATTTTAGGAGTACTAATTTTTCAAGAGTATATATTCAGTATAGTATTTACCAAAGAAACCAGAGTTGGTCATTTATGTACATAATATTTCATTTTCCTTATTCAGCCCAAAAAAGGGTACCACTCCTAAAAATGAAATATTTTAGGAGTACTAATTTTTCTAACTGCTACGTAGAAAAAAAATACGAATGCACTCCTAAAATCCTTCATAATATCTAGTCCGTTAATGGTTGGGCCTCTTTGCTTCTACCTTCTCTGAATTGCTACACAAAGCGGAGACATGCTTGTGTTGACAGTAACTCAATAGACTCAACTGATGCATTTAGTACTCAAGAAAGTCAAACCACGATAACTGTGAAGGAGAAAACTAGGAATAAAAGGGGCAGTTGCCGATGCAGCATCCATTCAACAATAAATCAACACTAAAACAACTCTTGAAGAGAGAAGGATACAGTCAAATGGAAGACCCGTTAAACAGAAGATGAACTGCATTTCCATTTTCCAAATAGACTCATGAGCCACTAGTAAACATTGAGGAGGAAGAAAACAAAGAGGAAATCATCCAACTCACAGCATCACAACCCTGTCATCGGCGCAGCGGACGCCGTTCCAACCGCAAGGGTCGGCGTCCCGCGCGCTCCAGCCTGCCATGGCGCCATGCGGATCCTCCTCCACCCTAGACTGGAACTTGAGCAGCGCTGAGCCTGCAGCACGAGCACCAAAACCCCAATCGATCAGCCACACCAGAAACCCAAGAGCTCAACCCCCAAAAGCACCAAAAAAGAAAACAACACCGGCGAGCTGTCTGCCCCCTACCTTCAAGGTTGATCGCGGAGCAGCCACAGCAGACGCACTGAAGCGCCAGCGCGACAACCGCGCAGTAGAGCAGCGCGTCCATCTCCCACATTTCCACTGGCGCGCGGCGGCTCACATGATCCTCTTGGCGAGCCTCTTGAGCAGCCTGGAGTGCATGGTCAGGCGCGAGGGACGCCCATGGCGTGGCGCGGCGCCTACCTTAACCCTTATTGGCACGGCAGCAGAGCAAAGCCTGACGACACGCTCCCGCTCCTGCGGCCGCCTGCAAGAAAGACAGA
>NC_041385.1:507683534-507729828 GCF_002162155.2 Triticum dicoccoides
GGGGGGAGCAGAGGAAACTTGCGTCGCTCAAAAAGCAAAGGAGCAGCTTTGGCTTTTTGCCTGGTGATTCGCCTCTGCCAATTTCGCTTACGCCGCACGCGATTCGATCCGAGGAGATGGAGAAGAGAAGCTTACACGCCGCGGCGTTGGGGAACGGAGGGGAGGAGGAAGACGGAGGAGGGGAGAGGGAAACAGCGGTCGTCCGTTCTTGGAGGAACAAGTAGTAGTAGTCGGAGAAAATCAAGAAGGACAACACAACTAGAGAAGAAAAATACACTAGTAGTAGTATATAATATTCAGAGCAGCAGACAAGGGAAGATAGTAAATTTTTAATGGCGCTCCAATCTCCCAATGTCTAAGATTGCGTTTTCTTGGAGGAAAAATGGGGCGGAAGAATTCCACGGCCATCTGTCAGACGATTCCGCGCTGGGATACCGGGTCGGGATTAAAGAATCGGACAGGACGGTCGCTGTCGAGGGCCATGACAAAGGGCTCCGCAGCCCACGCGAGCCTCGTCGTCGCCGGCGACGGGTTCGACGCCTAGCCTTTTTAAAATTGCAGAAATCCTTTCGTGCTCATCATCACAGATGTCAATAAACTATGCTCCCATCCCATTTAACATTTTTATAAACCAATTGCAATCAGGCATCCTCAGCGACGCCAAATGCGATTGCAGCAAAAATCGCCTCCTTCTTTTCTCTTGCTGCTAAGGGTACTTGACATTAAACCAAGCAGGTCGAGAATCTCGAAGGTTGATACAGCGAAATGCTTTTAAATGGAGTAAAATTCAGAGGTAGTCAGCGGAAGCCTCCTGGCCTTACCCGTTTTTTTCTGGATTTTCGAAACGAACAGGAGGATGGTCGGCGTTCGCCGGTCGGAGGCTTCCCTCCCCTCCCGGGGAGATCCTCCAAGGGGGGGACGGTGACGGTGACGGTGACGGTGGCCGGCGGCGGGCGCGAAAGAGAGAGGGGGTGGACGGAGGAGGAGACGTGCGGTGGGCCCGCGGCGGGACAGGTGGGACGCGCAAAGGAAGGAGGGCGAATTTTTTAAGTTGGAATGATTTTTGCCGATTTTATTGATGCCCGGCTCGGGCCTAGCTGTCCGCCAGTATCCTTGTTATCTTTCTTTCTTTCTTTTCCATTTCTTTGCTTCCCAGATTATTATTCACGTCCTGTCTGTTTGTTGGCTCCCACGTTGTGTGTCGTTGCCTCTTGTCGTGCGCGCCAGTCTCCAGCCTGCCTGCCTGCCTCCAACCCACTGCTATTTCGATATCTGGTGAGGGGAATGAAAGTACAGGGTATCCGGGCAGTTGTATCTTAATCTTTTTTATTAATTTTACGGAAAAACTTTCAGTCTATTCATGTGACAGCATAGAGAACACTAGGACAAGCTGATTATGTTTCTGTTTATTGCAAGGCTCAGACATAGCCGCCGCCTCCTCTTAAAGAAAAAAACTTAGGATAATGATGGAGCCTACGTGCATAGGCTTGTGCAGTTTGTTTCTGATGGGCACACTGCTGTGGCGGTTAATGACAGATTAGTAACTTCTTCACCAACGGTAGAGGCCTGCGGCGAGGGGATCACATTTCTCCCGCTTCTCTTTAACTTCGTTGCAGATAGGGATGAAAATGGAGTGAAAACTTTCCGTTTTTCCGGTTGAAATATGAAAACGAAGAGGAAATATGAAAATAAAAATTGAAATTTGCAAAACGGAAATGGAAACATAATATTTTATTGGAAATGAAAACAAAAACGGAACGGTGTTTTATGATGGAACAGGTGTGGAGACGGAACTTTCCGTTTCCGTGAATATGAAGTTTTTGTTTTTTACTATAGCCATGTGGCTGCTTTGTAGCCCAACCACCAAACAATACACAATGACACAATGATCAGAATGGATCATTCAAGGCTCAACTTCTACCAACACAGACGTACTCAACTAGATTCTATACGCAATTGCCAGTACTACAATACTATGCTAAGTTCCTAACATAATCATATTATTTTATAGCCATGTCAGCAATTCATTAAATTTGTTTGTTTTGGTGTGTATTTATTTATGATTCAAGGGATTTTTAATTTTCGGTCAATGCCCACTTCTGTTTTCGTGTCCGTTTTGTATTCGCTCCATGTTCGTTTCCGCTAGTATCTGTTTCCGTATTCATTTCCGGGGTTTTTGTATTCGTTTCCTCTTTTGCAAAGAAATATGAAAACAAATGTGGTAGCACCCATTTCCGTCTGTTTTCATACCTAGTTGCAGATGTGTTTCTTGTATTCTCTTGAGGGCCTCCGTGGCAGGCCATATTTCCCCTGTAATTTCGCACCTCATCCCGGAAGGGGTATCACACCTTCAGTATGCAGATGACACTATCATCATGGTCGAGCTCGGTGATCTTTGTCTGGCTCTGAAATTTCTTTTGCTCTGTTTTAAATCGTTCTCAGGTCTGAAAATCAATTTCTCTAAGAGTGAAGCTCTGGCCATTGGGGTGACCGAGCACGAGGCGTTAAGAGTTTCCCAACGGCTTAATTGTCAGCGTGGGTCGTTCCCTTTTAAGTATCTTGGTCTTCCTATTGCTCCTTTCAAACTACACGCTAAAGATTGTTCACCCCTTGTCGCCAAGGTTGGCAATCGGGTCATGCCCTGGCGTGGTAGGTACAACACCAGCGCGGGCAAGGTATGCCTCACCAATGCATGCCTTCCCTTCCCATGTTCACAATGGGTTTCTATCGTCTCAACGATGGGACCCATGCGGGTTTCGACAAACATAGGAGTGCCTTTTACTGGAATGCTGCTGATAACCGCCGAAAATACTGTCTGGTTAAATGGCAGCACATCTGTCGCCCCAAATCCTACAACGGTCTAGGTATTCTGAACACTTCAATCATGAACAAGTGCCTGATCATCAAGTGGTGGTGGAAGATTCGCACTACGGGCCCCGGCTCTCTGTGGTTTGCCCTGTTGAAAACAAGTACTTCCCCAATGGTAGTCCCCTCTTTGCCTTGGTCGCGGGTGGCTCATTGTCCTGGCGTGATCTGGTTAAAGTGCGAGATGATTTCAGAGCTCACATCAAGTTTTTGGTGGGGAATGGGTCCTTTGTTCGGTTCTGGCTTGATTGGTGGTGTGGGGATTTCCCCTTAGCTGTTGCCTTCCCTACCTTATTTTCGTATTGTTCTTCTCCGGAGATCTCAATCTCTGAGCTCTCCCACACAGTTTGGGACCTAGGTTTTAGGAGAACCCTTTCTCCCGAAGAGTTGGGTGACTAGAAGCTTCTTGCTACCAATTTCCCTGTTTTCTCGGAGGAGAATGATTCTGTCATCTGGCCTCATACTACCTCTGGTAGATTCTCTGTCAAGTCACTCTATGGTCGTCTTATTTATAGTACGCCTACTAATAAGTTCAAGGATGTATGCAAAGCTTGGGTACCTCCCAAGACTAAATTTATTCTATGGCAGGCTATCAGAGGGCGCCTGTCGGCGACTGATCGGATCAGGAAAAGGAATGGCCCCGGGTCCGACCGTTGTGCCCTATGTAACTCTTTGGAAAACTCTGGCCATATTTTTTTCGGTTGTGCTCTTGCTAAACTAGCTTGGTCCTTTATTCGTGAGTGGATGGGAGTTCCCTGGGCTCCGTCCTCATTCGCTGAACTAAGGCCTTTGATCTCTGGTCTGCTGGGGCAGAAGAAACGACTCTTCTGGGTTGGGTTCCCAGCGCTCTGTTGGGCACTTTGGACCACCAAAAACAAATTTACTGAGCATATTTTTTCGAACAGACTGGCTGATTGCTGGTTTAAAACGTTGATCTTTCTACAGTAGTGGAAATTATTGACTAAGGAGGATGAGCGAGTCGCTTTGGAGGAGCTGATTTCAAGAGTTCGCGCTTTTGCTTCTTCCCTCGTACAACAAACTGGCGCTACTTGAGTCTCGCCTGATGTCTTCATTCTGCTCTCTTTTGGCTTGTTAGGTTGTTGGCCTGCGTGCCGCTTGCTTTGGCCTAGTGGCCCTGTATGGATGTTTAAACCTTGTCCGTCTGAGGGTGTTGATGTTGGTTCGGTCATGTGGTTGCTACTTTGCCTGGTGGCTTTATTTATAAAGTTAGGCGCATGCCCTTTTACTAGAAAAACTTAGTGTTCCGTCTCTGATGGCTCTACCCATGGAGGTGCGATGGACCCGGTATAGGAGTTTTTTTAGGTGTTTTATGAGTTTGTTTTATGGTTTGTGTCCTACTCAAGAAGAGGAGGTGGTGACGGCTACTTGAAGATGAAATAAGGTTCTCACTGTCTATTCCCTATTTATGTGATGCGTGTAGCGTCATCGGAGGGTGTGTGGTGGTGTGTCTATGGCAGATCTCACGGGATTCAGTCAGTGAAGGTCTTCGACGGATCTTCTTGGATCCATTCTTTGTTCATCTTCGCTCGCGTGTCTACAAATTAGATCCTTTCAATCTATATTTCTCTTTGCCGATGATGGTTGTTGTTTTGATGTGTCGGTTCCATGGGGCCTTAGCACGATGACTTCCCGACTGTATACTACAACAAGTTTGGCCCGACTTCGGTGAGGGAGGGGCAATGCTAACAGCGCGCCTTCGGTTTGCTCCAGTACTTGTAGTCATCACTAGGTGGTCTTGTTGGGGAATGTAGCAGAAATTCAAAATTTTCCTACGTGTCACCAAGATCTATCTATGGAGAGACCAGCAACGAGTAGAAAGAGAGTGCATCTACATACCCTTGTAGATCGCTAAGCGGAAGCGTTCAAGTGAACGGGGTTGATGGAGTCGTACTCGTCGTGATTCAAATCACCGATGATCAAGTGCCGAACGCACGGCACCTCCGCGTTCAACACACATACAGCCCGGTGACGTCTCCTAAGCCTTGATCCAGCAAGGAGAGAGGGAGAGGTTGAGGAAGACTCCATCCAGCAGCAGCACAACGGCGTGGTGGTGGTGGAGGAGCATGGCAATCCTGCAGGGCTTCGCCAAGCACCGCGGGAGAGGAGGAGTACTTGTGAGAGGGGGAGGGCTGCGCCAGAACTTCGTGTATGGCTCCCATGCGCCTCCCCACTATATATAGGGGTGGAGGGGCTGGTTTCTTGCCCTCCAAGTCCATTGGGGCGTTGGCCAAGGTGGGAGGAAAGAAATCTCATTATTTCCTTCCCCACCGATTGTTATCCCCCCTTTTTAGGGATCTTGATCTTATCCCTTCGGGATATGATCTTATTCCTTCTAAGGGGGGATCTTGGTGCGCCTTGACCAGGGGTGTGGGGCCTTGCCCCCACTACCCACGTCCATGTGGGTCCCCTCATGCAGGTGGGCCCCACTCCGGAACCTTCTAGAACCTTCCCGGTACAATACCGAAAAATCCCGAACATTTTCCGGTGGCCAAAATAGGACTTCCCATATATAAATCTTTACCTCCGGACCATTCCGGAACTCCTCGTGACGTCCGGGATCTCATCCGGGACTCCGAACAACATTCAGTAACCACATACAAACTTCCTTTATAACCCTAGCGTCATCGAACCATAAGTGTGTAGACCCTACGGGTTCGGGAGACATGTAGACATGACCGAGACGTTCTCCTGTCAATAACCAACAGCGGGATCTGGATACCCATGATGGCTCCCACATGTTCCACGATGATCTCATCGGATGAACCACGATGTCAAGGACTTAATCAATCCCGTATTCAATTCCCTTTGTCTATCGGTATGTTACTTGCCCGAGATTCGATCGTCGGTATCCAATACCTTGTTCAATCTCGTTACCGGCAAGTCACTTTACTCGTTCCGTAACACATCATCCCGTGATCAACTCCTTGGTCACATTGCGCATATGATGATGTCCTACCGAGTGGGCCCAGAGATACCTCTCCGTTTACACGGAGTGACAAATCCCAGTCTCGATCCGCATAAAACAATAGATACTTTTGGAGATACCTGTAGTGCACCTTTATAGTCACCCAGTTACGTTGTGACGTTTGATACACCCAAAGCACTCCTACGGTATCCAGGAGTTACACGCTCTCATGGTCGAAGGAAGAAATACTTGACATTGGCAAAGCTCTAGCAAATGAACTACACGATATTTTGTGCTAGTCTTAGGATTGGGTCTTGTCCATCACATCATTCTCCTAATGATGTGATCCCGTTATCAACGACATCCAATGTCCATAGCCAGGAAACCATGACTATCTATTGATCACAACGAGCTAGTCAACTAGAGGCTCACTAGGGACATATTGTGGTCTATGTATTCACACGTGTATTACGATTTCCGGATAATACAGTTATAGCATGAATAAAAGACAATTATCATGAACAAGGAAATATAATAATAATACTTTTATTATTGCCTCTAGGGCATATTTCCAACAGTCTCCCACTTGCACTAGAGTCAATAATCTAGTTCACATCGCCATGTGATTAACACTCACAGGTCACATCGCCATGTGACTAATACCCAAGAGTTTACTAGAGTCAGTAGTCTAGTTCACATCACTATGTGATTAACACTCAATGAGTTTTATGTTTGATCATGTTGCTTGTGAGAGAGGTTTTAGTCAATGGGTCTGAACCTTTCAGATCCGTGTGTGCTTTACAAATCTCTATGTCATCTCCTAGATGCAGCTACCACGCTCTATTTGGAGCTATTCCAAACAACTGTTCTACTTGGAGCTATTCTAAATTATTGCTCCATTATATGTATCCGGTCTCTCTACTCAGAGCTATCCGGATAGTTGTCAAGCTTGCATCGTCGTAACCTTTACGACGAACTCTTTTACCACCTCCATAATCGAGAAAATTCCTTAGTCCACTAGTTACTAAGGATAACTTTGACCGCTGTCCTGTGAGCCATTCTTGGATCACTCTTGTACCCCTTGACTGACTCATGGCAAGGCACACTTCAGGTGCGGTACACAACATAGCATACTGAAGAGCCTACGTCTTAAGCATAGGGGACGACCTTCGTCCTTTCTCTCTATTCTGCCGTGGTCGAGCTTTAAGTCTTAACTTCGTACCTTACAACTCAGGCAAGAACTCCTTCTTTGACTGGTCCATCTTGAACACCTTCAAGATCATGTCAAGGTATGTTCTCATTTGAAAGTATTATTAAGCATTTTGATCTATCCTTATAGATCTTGATGCTCAATGTTCAAGTAGCTTAATCCAGGCTTTCCATTGAAAAACACTTTCAAAATAACCCTATATGCTTTCCAGAAATTCTACGTCATTTCTGATCAACAATATGTCAACAACATATACTCATCAGAAATTCTATAGTGCTCCCACTCACTTCTTTGGAAATACAAGTTTCTCATAAACTTTGTACAAACCCAAAATTTTTGATCATCATCAAAGCATACATTCCAACTCCGAGATGCTCACTCCAGTCCTTAGAAGGATTGCTGGAGCTTTGCATACTTATTAGCATCTTTCGGGATTGACAAAACCTTCCGGTTGTATCACATACAACCTTTCCTCATTAAAATCGTCGAGGAAACAATGTTTTGACATCCTATCTGCAAGATTTCATAAATAATGCAGTAATCGCTAATATAATTCCAACAGACTCTCAGCATCGCTACGAGTGAGAAAATCTCATCGTAGTCAACTCCTTGAACTTGTCGGAAAACATCTTAACGACAAGTCGAGCTTTCTTAATGGTGACTTTTACCATCATTGTCCGTCTTCCTTTTGAAATCCATCCGTACCCAATGGCCTTACGACCATCAAGTATTTCTTCCAAAGTCATGGATCCGTTCTCGGATTTTATGGCCTCGAGCCATTTATCGGAATCCGGGCCCACCATCGCTTCTCCATAGCTCGTAGGTTCATTTTTGTCTAGCAACATAACTTCGAAGACAGGATTACGTACCACTCTGAAGTAGTACGCATCCTTGTCATCCCACGAGGTTTGGGAGTGACTTGATCCGAAGTCTCATGATCAATATCATAAGCTTCCACTTTAATTGGTGTAGGTGACACAGGAACAACTTCCTGTGCCCTGCTACACACTGGTTGAAGTGATAGTTCAATAACCATATCAAGTCTCCACCATCCTCCCACTCAATTCTTTCGAGAGAAACTTTTCCTCGAGAAAGGACCCGATTCTAGAAACAATCCATATTGCTTTCGGATCTGAATTAGGAGGTATACCCAACTGTTTTGGGTTTCCTATGAAGATGCATTTTATCCGCTTTGGGTTCGAGCTTATCAACCTGAAACTTTTTCATATAAGCGTCGCAGCCCCAAACTTTTAAGAAACGACAACTTAGGTTTCTCTAAACCATAATTCATACGGTGTCATCTCATCAGAATTACGTGGTGCCCTATTTAAAGTGAATGTGGTTGTCTCTAATGCCTAACCCATGAACGATAGTGGTAATTCGATAAGAGACATCATGGTACGCACCATATCCAATAGGGTGCAACTATGATGTTCGGACACACCATCACATTATGGTGTTCCAGGCGGTATTAATTGCGAAACAATTTCCACAATGTCTTAATTGAGTGCCAAAACTCGTAACTCAGATATTCATCTCTATGATCATATCATAGACATTTTATCCTCTTGTCACAATGATCTGCTACTTCACTCTGAAATTACTTGAACCATTCAATAATTCAGACTTGTGTTTCATCAAGTAAATATACTCAACATTTACTCGAATCATCTGTGAAGTAAGAACATAATGATATTCACTGCATGCCTCAGCACTCATTCGACTGCACACATCAAAATGTGTTACTTCCAACAAGTTGCTATCTTGTTCCATCTTACTGAAAATGAGGCTTTTCAGTCATCTTGCCCATGTGGTATGATTTGCATATCTCAAGTGATTCAAAATCAAGTGAGTCCGAACGATCCATTTGCATGGAGTTTCTTCATGCATATACACCAATAGACATGGTTCGCATGTCTCAAACTTTTCAAAAACGAGTGAGTCCAAAGATCCATCAACATGAAGCTTCTTCATGCTTTTTATACCATTATGACTTACATGGCAGTGCCACAAGTAAGTGGTACTATCATTACTATCTTATATCTTTTGGCATGAAAATGTGTATCACTACGACCGAGATTCAATAAACCATTCCTTTAGGTGCAAGACCATTGAAGGTATTATTCAAAAATAGAGTAACCATTATTCTCCTTAAATGAATAACCGTATTGCGATAGACATAATCCAATCATGTCTATGCTCAACGCAAACACCAATCTCGGTGGTAGAGGGAGCGTGCGATGCTTGATCATATCAACCTTGGAAACACTTCCAACATATATCGTCAGCTCACCTTTAGCTAATCTCCGTTTATTCTGTAGCTTTTATTTCGAGTTATTAACACTTAGCAACCGAACCGGTATCCAATACCCTGGTGCTACTAGGAGTACCAGTAAAGTACACATTAACATAATGTATATCCAATATACTTCTATCGACCTTGCCAGCCTTCTCATCTACCAAGTATCTAGGGTAATGCTGCTCCAGTGGTTGTTCCCCTTATTACAGAAGCACTTAGTCTCGGGTTTGGGTTCAACCTTGGGTTTCTTCACTAGAGCAGCAGCTGAATTGCCGTTTCATGAAGTATCCCTTTGTTCCCTTGCCCTTCTTGAAACTAGTGGTTTCACCAACCATCAACAATTGATGCTCCTTCTTGATTTCTACTTTCGCGGTGTCAAACATCATGAATATTTCAAGGATCATCATATCTATCCCTGATATGTTATAGTTAATCACGAAGCTCTAGCAGCTTGGTGGCAATGACTTTGGGGAAACATCACTATCTCATCTGGAGGATCAACTCCCACTCGATTCAAGTGATTGTTGTGCTCAGACAATCTAAGCACAAGCTCAACGATTGAGCTTTTCTCCCTTAGTTTGCAGGCTAAGAAAATCGTCAGAGGTCTTATACCTCTTGACGTGGGCATGAGCCTGAAATCCCAATTTCAGCCCTCGAAACATCTCATATGTTCCGCGACGTTTCGAAAACATCTTTGGTGCCTCTACTTAAACCATTTAATTGAACTATCACGTAGTTATCAAAACGTGTATGTCCGATGTTCGCAACATCGACAAACGACGTTGGGGTTCAGCACACTGAGCGGTGCATTAAGGACATAAGCTTTCTACTGATCGCATAATCGCTACTATCAACTTTCAACTATATTTTCTCTAGGAACATATCTAAAACAGTAGAACTAAAGCACGAGCTACGACATAATTTGCAAAAGGTCTTTTGACTATGTTCAGGATAATTAAGTTCATCTTATGAACTCCCACTCAGATAGACATCCCTCTGGTCATCTAAGTGATTACATGATCCGAGTCAACTAGGCCGTGTCCGATCATCACGTGAGACGGACTAGTCATCATCGGTGAACATCTTCATGTTGATCGTATCTACTATACGACTCATGCTCGACCTTTCGGTCTCCGTGTTCCGAGGCCATGTCTGTACATGCTAGGCTCGTCAAGTTAACCCTAAGTGTTTTCGCTGTGTAAAACTGTCTTACACCCGTTGTATGTGAATGTAAGAATCCATCACACCCGATCATCACGTGGTGCTTAGAAGCGACGAACTGTAGCAACGGTGCACAGTTAGGGGAGAACACTTCTTGAAATTGTTGTAAGGGATCATCTTATTTACTACCGTCGTCCTAAGCAAACAAGATGCATAAACATGATAAACATCACATGCAATCAAATAGTGACATGATATGGCCAATATCATTTTGCTCCTTTTGATCTTCATCTTCGGGGCTCCATGATCATCATCGTCACCGGCACGACACCATGATCTCCATCATCATGATCTCCATCATCGTGTCTTCATGAAGTTGTCACGCCAACGACTACTTCTACTTCTATGACTAACGCGTTTAGCAATAAAGTAAAGTAGTTTACATGGCGTTCTTCAATGACACGCAGGTCATACAATAAATAAAGACAACTCCTATGGCTCCTGCCGGTTGTCATACTCATCGACATGCAAGTCGTGAATCCTATTACAAGAACATGATCAATCTCATACATCACATATCATTCATCACATTCTTCTTGGCCATATCACATCACATAGCATACCCTGCAAAAACAAGTTAGACGCCCTCTAATTGTTGTTGCATGTTTTACGTGGCTGCTATGGGTTTCTAGCAAGAACGTTTCTTAACTACTCAAGACCACAACGTGATATGCCAATTGCTATTTACCCTTCATAAGGACCCTTTTTATCGAATCCGTTCCGACTAAAGTGGGAGAGACTGGCACCCGCTAGCCACCTTATGCACCAAGTGCATGTTAATCGGTGGAACCTGTCTCACGTAAGAGTACGTGTAAGGTCGGTCCGGGCCGCTTCATCCCACAATACCGTCGAAACAAGATTGGACTAGTAACGGTAAGCACATTGAACAACATCAACGCCCACAACTACTTTGTGTTCTGCTCGTGCAAAGAATCTACGCAATAGACCTAGCTCATGATGCCACTGTTGGGGAACGTAGCAGAAATTCAAAATTTTCCTACGTGTCACCAAGATCTATCTATGGAGAGACCAGCAACGAGTAGAAAGAGAGTGCATCTACATACCCTTGTAGATCGCTAAGCGGAAGCGTTCAAGTGAACGGGGTTGATGGAGTCGTACTCGTCGTGATTCAAATCACCGATGATCAAGTGCCGAACGCACGACACCTCCGCGTTCAACACACATACAGCCCGGTGACGTCTCCCAAGCCTTGATCCAGCAAGGAGAGAGGGAGAGGTTGAGGAAGACTCCATCCAGCAGCAGCACAACGGCGTGGTGGTGGTGGAGGAGCATGGCAATCCTGCAGGGCTTCGCCAAGCACCGCGGGAGAGGAGGAGTACTTGTGAGAGGGGGAGGGCTGCGCCAGAACTTCGTGTATGGCTCCCATGCGCCTCCCCACTATATATAGGGGTGGAGGGGCTGGTTTCTTGCCCTCCAAGTCCATTGGGGCGTTGGCCAAGGTGGGAGGAAAGAAATCTCATTATTTCCTTCCCCACCGATTGTTATCCCCCCTTTTTAGGGATCTTGATCTTATCCCTTCGGGATATGATCTTATTCCTTCTAAGGGGGGATCTTGGTGCGCCTTGACCAGGGGTGTGGGGCCTTGCCCCCACGACCCACGTCCATGTGGGTCCCCCCATGCAGGTGGGCCCCACTCCGGAACCTTCTAGAACCTTCCCGGTACAATACCGAAAAATCCCGAACATTTTCCGGTGGCCAAAATAGGACTTCCCATATATAAATCTTTACCTCGGACCATTCCGGAACTCCTCGTGACGTCCGGGATCTCATCCGGGACTCCGAACAACATTCGGTAACCACATACAAACTTCCTTTATAACCCTAGCGTCATCGAACCTTAAGTGTAGACCCTACGGGTTCGGGAGACATGTAGACATGACCGAGACGTTCTCCGGTCAATAACCAACAGCGGGATCTGGATACCCATGATGGCTCCCACATGTTCCACGATGATCTCATCGGATGAACCACGATGTCAAGGACTTAATCAATCCCGTATTCAATTCCCTTTGTCTATCGGTATGTTGCTTGCCCGAGATTCGATCGTCGGTATCCAATACCTTGTTCAATCTCGTTACCGGCAAGTCACTTTACTCGTTCCGTAACACATCATCCCGTGATCAACTCCTTGGTCACATTGCGCATATGATGATGTCCTACCGAGTGGGCCCAGAGATACCTCTCCGTTTACACGGAGTGACAAATCCCAGTCTCGATCTGCATAAAACAATAGATACTTTCGGAGATACCTGTAGTGCACCTTTATAGTCACCCAGTTACGTTGTGACGTTTGATACACCCAAAGCACTCCTACGGTATCCAGGAGTTACACGCTCTCATGGTCGAAGGAAGAGATACTTGACATTGGCAAAGCTCTAGCAAATGAACTACACGATCTTTTGTGCTAGTCTTAGGATTGGGTCTTGTCCATCACATCATTCTCCTAATGATGTGATCCCGTTATCAACGACATCCAATGTCCATAGCCAGGAAACCATGACTATCTGTTGATCACAACGAGCTAGTCAACTAGGGGCTCACTAGGGACATATTGTGGTCTATGTATTCACACGTGTATTACGATTTCCGGATAATACAGTTATAGCATGAATAAAAGACAATTATCATGAACAAGGAAATATAATAATAATACTTTTATTATTGCCTCTAGGGCATATTTCCAACAGGTCTATGCGCATAGATGAAATGGTTTTTATTTCAGTGTTCTTTGAACAGTCGTGGCATGATGAATAAATCAAAAGTTTTCTTGCAAAATAGAGAGAATACCACGAGTAAAACAAAAAATACAACCATATCTGTGGACCACCTAGTGACTATTACAAGCACTGAAGTGAAGGCGCGCCACCATCATCGCCCTCCCTTGCCAGAGTCAAGCAAATTTTATTGTAGTAGACAATCGAGAAGTCGTCATGCTAAGGCCCTACAGGACCAACACACTAGAACAACAATCATTGCCAATGAAGATAAGCGTAGATCGGAAGGATCTAACATGTAGACACACGATCGAAAATGAACGAAGACTGGATCCAAACATATACACAGAAGACCAGCACCGGTCGAATCTCATGAGATCCGACGGAGACACACTACCACATGTCCTCCGGCGACGCCAGACGCACCATCGGGGCGGGGACCAGACACGGGAGGCATTATTCCTACTATGGGACATCACTATCGCCACACAGCCCCAACCAAGGTACCAACATGCTCGACAGGGGAACAACATCTTGAACTTAGGACGATCAACCGAACAAGAATGAGAGCATGATCCCTTCGGGCGGCGAGGGGTTAGCGTCCTCCACATCTCCACGGCCTAAAGGCCATTGAAGACAGAGAGAACCAGTCGCGACGCCGATGGGAGGAGGAGAAACCCTAGTCGCATTGGAGTAGCTTCTTGGGGAAGAGGCAAGGAGAAATGCGTCGCTTTTAATTATGCAAGTATTACGGACAAGATTAGTGTTTTTTTTGAGAGAAATGTCGGTTTTATTAATTACTTAGAATAAAGTTACAAAGAGTCTCCCGGATACATTCCGGAGTAGAATGGAAAACAACAAGACTAGGTAAATACTTACAAGACTTAGCTAAAATATGAGCAGCTACATTAACTTGCCGATGAACATACTTGAACTCCACAGAGTCAAAGATCCTCGAAGCTTTACCACAGTACCAACAATGGAACGGTCAAAGGTGCTAGCATTAATCATGTTCACAAGAGACTGGCAATCTGTAGCAAAAATTACATTGGAGAAGTGTTCATCGCATGTTAGTTGCACAGACCTTGATTGGGAATTATACTTGTATGTCACCACATTCATTTTTCTCGATCCCCTCCTTTCTCTCAGTTTTGATTTTTTTAATCTTTTTATCTTTGGTTATTTCATAGTTTTCCTTGAAACCGGCTTTACTATCACATCTTTTGTTAACTTGCCAAATAAAATTATGTTCCCATGGTAAGCTGGTACATGTTTACCATTTATACCTTAGAATTATTTGGGCAGACTAATCACATCCATGATTTTATTTCGTAACACTTATTTGCACAATCACATTAATCTTGGCATGCAAATCATGGGCTGACGCCCTAGAATATTTATATTCCATCGTAACACATGGGCAATTATTTTAGTTAGACGTAACTATGTATTCTTAATTATTCTAATTAGACATAGAATGGGCCAATTTATTCCTAACCTTTCATTGAAACTTTATTTCTTTGTTTGGTTCATGGGAACTCACGGTGACCAGATAAGGAAAAATAACTTAAGTTATGATGAAAGGTTAACATAGACTCACTAACACAATTACCTTTCAATTCTCATGCGTAATATCTTCTCAATTCCCACCCCTCCCAACTGAACGATACATTTAGAGTCCCGTACACTTCAGTTCTCATTTCCTAGCTAAAAGAGCATTCTCTCCCTAAGTAATTTTGGTGTTGATGACAACGTAAATTATGAACTAACCATGTGCTTAAGCTACACATGTGTATTTGAAAGTGACACAAGATGGTTAGGTTCCCTCAGAAAATAAAAAAACGAAGATGGTGTTCCCTTCGATTTTACTTCCTTACGGTCATAGGAAAATCATACTATTAAGAGGGGGGGTCGTGTTATAAGGTATGGGTAGAATCGCATCACATGCAGAAAAACACTATTTACACCCACATTACCATCCCACATTTTCGAGGAGAGCTTCAAATTCAGCCGACTACCCCGTAGTATCGCAGTTGTAGGCGGTAGTACCACAGTGGTAGGCGGTAGCACCGCTCCCCTTGTGGGAGCAATAGTTCTGCTAACTACTCCAGGCTGGTAGTACTGCGTGCTAGGCCGTTAGTACCACTCCCATACTGGAGCGGCATTATCAGACCAAGTACTGCACCAACTACTGGAGTGGGATGATTCCCTACAGTTTCGGTAGCGGTACTAGAGTGACGGTACCACCGAAATACCGACTATTGTATTTTAGCCGGTACAACTGGTGTCCGTAGCAGTTGCGCCGCTTGGGCATATGAACTACAGCTCTATCAGTGGCCGGTGGTACCTTCCACTTGACTGGGAGTACCGCTTCCCTGTTGGAGTGAAACTACCGGGAAAAGTATCGGGCAAACTACCGTAGTGTGCTAACTCCCCATTGTTTTGCCCATGGTACAAGGGCGGTATTGCTATGACAGTACCGGCTATTTATTTTAGCTGGTACTATCGGAGTCCTGAGTAGTAGTATCGCTTAGGTCTGCGCAGTGATGTCTGAAGGGACCAGCGGTAGTATGATATGTTCATTTTGCATCATGTTTTCCTACTGTTATTTATAGTGTTTTTATGCAATATAACACTTGGTGGAGTAATTATAATGCCTTTTCTCTCATAATATGCAAGGTTTACACAAAGAAGGAGATTGCCCGCAGCTGGAATTTTGGACCTGAAAAAGCTATGTCAGAGATACCTATTCTGCACACCTCCAAATGAGCTGAAATTTTATGAAGAATTATTTTGGAATATATAAAAAATATTGGAGAAAAGAAATACCAGAGGGGGGCACGTAAGTGCCCACTAGGCACCAGGGCGCGCCTGCCCTCCCTGGTGCGCCCTGGTGGGTAGTGGGCCCCCCCTGGCTAGCCTCTGGTTCCCATCTTCTAGTATATAAGGTTATTTGCCCTAGAAAGAAAATAAGGAGAGGACTTTTGGGATGGAGCGCCGCCGTCTCGAGGCGGAACTTGGGCAGGAGCACTTTTGCTCTCCGGCAGAGCGATTCCGCCGGTGATACTTCCCTCCGAGAGGGGGAAATCAAAGCCATCGTCGTCACCAACAACCCTCTCATCGTGGGAGGGCCAATCTTCATCAACAACATCTCATCTCAAAACCCTAGTTAATCTCTTATGTTCAATCTTTGTATCAAAACCTCAGATTGGTACCTGTGGGTGACTAGTAGTGTTGATTACATCTTGTAGTTGATGCTAGCTGGTTTATTTGGTGGAAGATTATATATATAGATCTATTATGCTATTCAATACCCCTCTGATCTTGAGCACGAATATGTTTTGTGAGTAGTTACTCTTGTTCTTGAGAACATGGGAGAAGTCTTGTCATAAGTAATCATGTGAATTTGATATTCGTTCGATACTTCAATGATATGTATGTTGTGATTCCCTTAGTAGTGTTTGATACATCTCCAACGTATCTATAATTTTTTATTGTTCCATCTTGTTATGCTATCAATCTTGGATGTTTTACATACATTTTCTAGCACCTATATCATTTTTGGGACTAACCTATTGACATAGTGCCCAATGCCAGTTGTTGTTTTTTGCTTGTTTTTTACTTTGTAGAATATCAACACCAAATGGATTCCAAATGCCATGAAACTTTTTGGAAATTTTTTCTGCCCGGAAGAGACCCAGGGAGCCCAAGAGGTAGACCAGAGGAGGCCCATGGGGCCCACAAGACACCACGGCGCGCCAGAGGCCCTAGGCACGCCCTGGTGGCTTGTGAGGCCCACGGGAACCTTCTCCACCGACCTCCGACTCTATAAATACCACAATATTAAAAAAAACTAGAGGAGTCGATGAAAAATTGTTTCAGCCGTCGCAAGTTCCAGAACCACGAGATCCAATCCAGAGGACTTTTCCGGCACTCCACCGGAGGGAAACACGATCACAAAGGGGTTCATCATCCTCATTGGTGCTCCTCCGATGATGCGTGAGTAGTTTACCACAGACCTACGGGTCCGTAGTTCGTAGCTAGATGGCTTCTTCTCTCTTTTTGATCTTCAATACAATGTTCTCCTCGATGTTCTTGGAGATCCATTTGATCTAAATCTTTTTTGCGGTGTGTTTGTTGTGATCCGATGAATTGTGAGTTTATGATCAGATCTATCCATACATTATTATTATTGCCTCGTATTTCTTCTCCGACATTTTGGTTTTGTTTGGCCAACTTGATTGATTTATCTTGCCATGGGAAGAGGGGCTTTGTAATGGGTTCGATCTTGCAGTGCTCAATCTCAATGACAGAAGGAGACATGACACGCATGTATCATTGCTTTTAAGGATAACAAGATTGGGTCTATTCCTACATGAATAGATCTTGTCTACATCATGTCATCGTTCTTATTGCATTACTCCACTTTTCCATGAACTTAATACACTAGATGCATGCTGGATAGCGATCGATGTGTGGAGTAATAGTAGTATTTACAGGCAGGAGTCGGTCTACTAATCTTGGACGTGATGCCTATATACATGATCATCGTCTTGGATATCATCATAATTATTTACTTTTCTATCAATTGCCCAACAGTAATTTGTTTACCCACCATATGCTATTTTCTCGAGAGAAGCCTCTAGTGAAATCTATGGCCCACGAGTCTATTTCCTATCATATATTTTCAGATCTATTCTACCAAAAACCCAAAAATACTTTGTTGTGTTTTATTTTCTTTTATCCTATTTTCATCTATCTATTTATCATATTTCAATACCTTGGAGGGATTGACAACCCCTCTACGTGTTGGTTTGCGAGGATTTGTTGTTTGTGTGCAGGAGTTTTTTTACATAGTTTTGCTTGGTTCTCCTACTGGATTGATAACCTTGGTTTCATAACTGATGGAAATACTTATAGTTGTTGTGCTGCATCATCTCCTCCTCTTCGAGGAATTTATCAATGCAGATCACAAGTAGCAGGAAGAATTTCTGGTGCCGTTGCCGGGGAGGATCAAGTCAAGATAGTTTCCGGTCAACTTGCCAATTTCTGGCTTCGTTGCCAGAAAGACGTCATCAATATCTATCAGGTTCCTGCACATAAACTCTCATCTCCTTGCAATTTATATTATTTGCCATTTGCCTCTCATTTTTATGTCCCCCACTTCTAAAACGTTTTTAAAAAAACAAAAAATTATTTCCCTTTTTGTTTGCCTTTCTCTTATTAGATCTCTTGTTGCTAGTGTTCTTTCTTGCTTTATCGCTATGGCTAATTCTTCCCTCGCCATGTGCACTCCTGAGAATGAAGTTCTCAGTTTTAAGCAAAGGGGCGGAGAAAGTCTAAAAGACGCTTGGTATAGGATTTGCAATGCTCATAATAGATCTATTCATAAGCAATCTACTACCATTCTTCTTCATAATTTTTATGTGGGGATTACTACTTGGTATAGATTCGTTCTTGACATTATCACCATGGGGGATTTCCTGAGTTGTCCCACTCTTGATGCTTTGAATGCTATGGGAAGTTTAGTGGGATCTACACCTATCATTATCTGTGAAACAGTTTTAACTCTTGAGCATGTTATGCAAAGGTTAGATGCTATTGAAAAGAAAATTCTCACCAAAGAACATGTTGAAAATTTGGATAAAAGGATCCATGATCTTGCTAATCGAATTGATTCAAAGATAGGAGATACTATTAAAATACTAAAAGAGAAGCAACCTGTAGCTAGTGAAAGGGTAGTGGAGAGCCCTACTCGGATTGATAAATTGGAAGAAATATTTAGTAATTTGAGCACCGCTTTTTCTTCCATTAAAACTATTGAAAAAAACTCCTTGTAGTAAGAAATCTACACATACTCCTAAGAACAAAGGCGCCGCTTCTAGTAGCAACAATGAAGATCTTAAAATGATTAGGATTCACCTCAACTATGTTGATTTGATAAAAGAACCTACTTGCATGAATGAATTCTTTAACTTTATCCCCAGGAGCGTGATTATTGAGAATATGAATGCTACATCTCCAAGGAATTATGGATGTGTGATTGAGGAGTTGGAAACCAAAGATGATAATACTTAAATATATGCAATATGCCTAGCTAGGGGCGTAAAACGATAGCGCTTATTGGGAGGCAACACAATAGTTATCCTTTACTTTTTGCTTTTTGGTTTTCCTTTTGTTCTTCAAAAAATATACAATTATGCTTCTTATTACAGTGTATTTTGTGTTTTAGTTAGTGTTTCTGCCAAGCAAAGCCTTTGGGATGACTTGCATGATAGTTGATTTGATCATGTTAGAAAATAGAAACTTTTGCGTCCAGTAAGAGAATTTTTAAAATTCTCTGGAGCGTGATAAATTTCTAAATTTTTTACACATGATTCATATACAAATTGCCCATGTTGTCTTAATTTTTTTTAAAATTGGAGTTACAGACATATAACTATAATTCGGATCTCTACAGACTATTCTGTTTTTGATATATTCTGTTTCCGTTGCATTGTGTGCTTATTTTGATGAATCTATGGATTTTATCGGGGGGTATAAGCCATGGAAAAATTAAAATACAGTAGGTATAATGCAATAACTAAATATGAATGGTTTTGCAACAGTACTTGAAGTGGTGATTTGCTTTATTATGTGAATGGATCTAACGAGGTTTTGTTAAGTTTCGTATGATTTAAGTTTTCAAGTTTTAGGTGAGATCATGATGGATGAAGGAATAAAGAGTGAAAATAGCCTAAGCTTTGGGATGCCCATGGAACCAGAACCAAGCAACTAAGCTTGGGGATGCCCCGGAAGGCATCCCCTCTTTCTTCTAACAACCATCGATAATTTTACTTGGAGCTATATTTTTATTCGTCAAATATCATGAGTTTTGCTTGGAGCTGAAAGTGCGTTATATCGACTAGAGGGGGGGTGAATAGACGAATTTTATGAATTCTTCACTGAGGAATTTGCTGGTGAGGAAATTCCTAAATAAAGAACTACTTGCAGCGGAATAAGTACTCAAAAGTAAACATAGCAGAATACACGCATAGTCATCATGATGAAATGAAAACAAGTACAGAGTACAAAAATCATAAACACAGGATAACACAAGATGAAGACGGACAGACTAAAGAAATTGAACTGAGGAAATTGAGAAAGTCTTCAGTCAAAGTCTTCAAACAGATATGAACAAGCACGCAACAACAGAGATGAGGAAATTAAAGAGTTGAGGAAATAGAACCAGTAAGCTCGGTGAAGATAATGATTTGGTAGACCAGTTCCAACTGTTGTCTCAGTTGTACATCTGGTTGGAGCGGCTGAGTATTTAAACTCGAGGACACCCAGTCCCGGACACATAGTCCTCACCGTATTCTCTTTGAGCTAAGGTCACACAGACCTCGCCCAATCACTCGTGGTAAGTCTTCAGGTGACTTCCGGACCTTCACAAACTCGGTCACTCGGCGATCCACAATTCCTCTTGGATGCTCTAGACCTTGACGCCTAACCGTCTGGAAGAAGCACAGTCTTCAAAGGAAACAAGCGTCGGATCCACGCATGATCAATCTCTTCAGTGATGCTCAATCACTTGGGGATTTGTAGGTTTGGGTTTGGGTTTTCCTCACTTGATGATTTTCGCTCAAAGTCCTCAGAGGATGGGTTGCTCTCAATTGACAAGTGTCAGTTTCTCTCGGAGCAGCCAACCAGCTAGTGGTTGTAGGGGGTTGCTATTTATAGCCTAGGGAGCAGCCCGACATGATAAGACATAAATGCCCTTGTCTGATATGACCGTTAGGTGAGTAGATATTTTGGGACAGCTGGCGCGTAGCACAGCAACGGTCGGAATATTTGACTCTCAAATACCTCAGGGCTATCATGTTCCTCACTTTGTAGGCAATCCGCACTGGCGAATTCCTAACTCCTCAGTCAGAACAAATTCCTCAGAGACCAAAAGAACTTCGTCTCTGTCACTGAAGAGTATGACTGAACTGTGCGAGATTTCCAATGGCTTCACTCGAAGGGATTGGTAGGTGTAGGATTTTGAGTTGAGCATCACATGGAAAATTTTCCTTAGTATTTCCTCGACCCCCTTTAACAGTACGGTGTTTCCTATGACTCAAGAAAGAGAAAATGAAACTACAAAAACAAAAGTCTTCACACTTCATGTTCTTCGAATGATTGTCAAGTCTTCAAGGTTACACCAATCTCTTCACTTTCAAAGTCTTCAAAAAGTCTTCAGAAATCCAAAGTCTTCAGTTGAAGAACTTCATTTTTAGGGGTCGACTTTCTCTGTAAATATCAAACTCCTCATAGACTTATAGACCTGTGTACACTCTCAAACGCATCAGTCCCTTAACCTATAAGTCTTCAATACACCAAAATCACTAAGGGGCACTAGATGCACTTACAATCTCCCCCTTTTTGGTGATTGATGACAATATAGGTTAAGTTTTCAACGGGGAAAAACATATGAAGTGTAAATACTGATATTGAGGAATTTGATTGCAAGATATAGAAGAACTCCCCCTGAAGATGTACATAGTGAGGAATTTGCTTTTGAAGCGATGCACACTTGAAGAGTATAATCATGGAGATCTCCCCCTATATCTCGTAATTCATACACGCATTTGCCATATAATATGAAGAATTTGAAATGCATGATGAAATATGGTGACTGATGTAATTTAGCATGCGTGCATTAACTTTGATGAGGAATAAGCATGCATAAGAACACAACAAAAGTATCAGGCCACCATAGAGTTTAAGATTACAACTCGATCCAGCAAAGTCATCAGAAAAACGAGAGTTGTAACTTAGCAAAAAAAAAACGCCCATATATGATAGACCCGCTTGAAGACTAACTCAAATTTCTCCCCCTTTGTCATCGAATGACCAAAAGGGTTGAAAATGAGGACTAACGCCCCTGAAGAATATCATGAAGATGGAGGAGCACCGGCGTTGTTCGGGTCTTGAGTCGATGTAGGGCCTGCTGCAGTGTCGTCCAAGTCTTCATACTCGTCCGTGTCGCGCGATGAAGAATATGAACTGGCCACCAAGGAAGGAACCTTGACCTTCTTGAATTTCTCCGGAGGAGGAGTAGACTAGTCAAAATCTTCCTTGAAGACCATTTGCTTCAGATCTTCTTCACCATATAGATGTGACAAAATATCCCAGGTGCGATCAAAAACTTCATGGAGGTAGTATTGGTTTTTCTTCACTGCATTATGTGTAGAGGTCATGTTGTGAAGAATAGAACCAAACTGACGCTTAACCCATTTGTGGTTTCGATCCACCTTCTGGTGAAGACTTATAAGCAGTTCACGGCCAGTCATCACACGAGGAGCAGTAGCTTGAGGACTTGACTTGGGAGCATTGGCAGCAGAATCATGAGTGGCAAGGTCGTCATTGGTGGAGTAAGATGCAGCTTTGCGGAACTGACCGTCCAATGGATGAATGCCTTCATCGATAACGGCTGCTGACTTCCCCTTCTCACCAGATGAGGAAATTGTCCGCTTGAGGACTTCAATGGAGGGCAAGTAGCTGAGGTGATTCTGAAAATCAGCCTTGTAGTTGAGTGAAGACCTTGATCTGAGGAATCATGATGCGCGTAAGGCTTCAGCTCAAGCGATGAAAGTGCAACATTTGCGAGAGTCCTCACGAAGAAATCATGATAGTTTATGGGGATGCCATGCATTATGTTGAATAGCATATTCTTCATCATCCCGATAACTTCTTCATCGGATGAGTCATGGCCTTTGATAGGACTCATAGTCTTCGTCAGTATGCGATAGATGGTTCTTGGCACATAGAGCAATTCCTTCATGAGGAATTTGGTCCTTGGGGCTTGACCAGGCTTCAGTGGCTTCATGAGCACTTGCATATAGTGAGCAGTGAGTTCAGGCTCATCATACAGACAACAAGCATCTTCAGGTGGAGGACTGAGTGGCAAGGCATGAAGCAATTCAGTAGCTGGTGCCCTTGTAGTGAGTGTTTTCGGTCATCCAGTCCAACACCCAAGTGTTGATGTCATTTGCTTCACCAGTGATATGCAGCGTCGCATAGAACTGAAGAATTAGCTCTTCATTCTAGTCAACGATGTCAGAGCAAAAGTTTAGCAAGCCTGCATCGTGAATCATGCTGAGGACTTGTGTGAAGCAATGCATGGATTCCATGTCCACGTGAGGAATGTGCTCGTGGTTGAAGACTTTGTCCTTGTTGAAGAGTACCGAGGAATAGAAGTTGGCCTGGCTGGCAGTCCAGAAGCGCTTCCTCCTAAGATGAGCATTGTCATATGGGTTGAATTCAGTGAAGAACACACACTCGCCGAAGAAATCATCAGCCTTAAATTTTTGCTTCTTTGAGAAGGGATCCTTTGGCTTGGGCTGAGGAGTGCTAGTCAGTTGCATTACCACTTCAGGAATCGCAATCTCAGGTTCCTCAGGCTGAGGAATTTCAGGCTCTTGTGTAGCTTCAGCCTGGGTCTTCAATTCTTCATTTACATTTTCTTCAGCACTAGTGGCTGGAATTTCTTCATGGACAGACGGGGTTGCATGAGGTTCTTCAGATCCCATTTGCACTTCAGTAGCAGCTGTGGACTGAGGAATTGCTTGGAGGGGAGTGAACACTGGAGAGTTGGGGTGCTGACTTTCCCAAAAGTCATCATTGAGCACAGGTGTGGTACAGCCGATGTCCACATCCTCATCTTTCATTTCTTCAACACCTGCCTCTTCAGCAGTGAACTGAGGCATAGGTGAGGAGACAACTGGGGTTGAAGGGATTCTATCCACTTCAATTTCTTCATCCAACTGCTCTGACGAAGCAGCAAAAGGAGTTTCTTCATCTGATTCCTCGGGAATCACATAATCTTCACCAAAAGGAACAAGGTCCTTTGATGGCATGAAAGATACAGGAATGGCATCAATTTGATTTTCAGTTGAACTAGTCAAGGGCTTCATTTTCTTCAGAGCTGAAGAATCTGATGCCTTCCTTTTCTTCACAGCTGCACGCTCTGCAACCTTGGTCTTCTTCACATCTAATGCAGATGGAAGGATTGGAGTTGGGGTAGGCGCAGGAGGTGTAGAGGACTTTGGATCATTTTCCTCAGGCACAACTGTTGCAGTTGCCCTGATTTCTTCATTTTCTTCAGGCGCACCACTAGTGGATGCCCTGGGAATATCTTCAGCGGCTGGAATGGAGTCATCAGCCCTGACACTCTCATTTTCTTTAGCAGCCTGATTGTCATCAGCGGTGCTGGCATGTTCTTCAGTAGGCTGAGCAGATGCTTCAGCCGGTGAAACTTCAATGTGCACAAGAGGAGCAGCACTTGAAGTGATTTTCTTCGTCAGATTGACGAATCGAACCTTGGCTCCCTTCCAATCAGCGTAGTAGCGATCGAACTCATCACTCAATTGCTTGATTTCAGCTCGCAAGGCAAGGAGCTGACCAAGTGTGAGAGTGAGGACATTGTCCTTGAGGTAGCGCTGTTTCTTGTACTGCACTTTCTTTAGCTTTCTGCCTTCTTCAAATTTCGACTTTCCTTCCTCAGTGAAGGCAGTCAGAACATGACTTTGACCAGGAGTGAGATTCATCTCCGGCGAAGGCATGTTAGGGTCCTTGTGCCATAAGTCAATGACGTCGAGGATCAACTTTGGATCCAACAGTAGAGGCACGTTGCTACCTGTGGCTCTAGCGGCCCTGGCTTGCCTGTCTCTGATGATTTGAGCAAGTTCTTCATCATCAGCCTCATCTTCATCAGAGGGAACCTGGAAGACGACCTGCTTCTTGTGAGGACTTGGTCGAAGGCCTCGTCCAGCAGTGGCCTTTTTCTTCAGCAGAGAGGGGCCAGCTGAGGAATTTGGTGCAGCTGAGGAACTTGCCGATGCTCCTGAGGCAATTGAGATGCCTGCGGTCCTTTGGCACGTGGCAAGATGCACAGGTGCCGAGGATTTTGTTGGAGCAGCTGAAGATTTTGTCGGAGGAGCTGAGGACTTTGGAGGAGGAGGACATACTGAGGGATTTGCCGTGAGGGCTTTGAAGATTCTGGCCTTGAGGGCATTGCTGAGGAGCTTGGCCATGAGGGCATTGAAGAAGAAGCGCTTGACTTGTGAGCAGGCTTCTTTGGCATCGCTTTCTTCAGCTGACTAGCAGAGGCCTCAACAGCGGTAGCAGTAGCAGCTGAGTCTGCATTGAATTTCTTCACTGCTTCCTTTGCTTGCTTGGCCAGTTTAGCCTGGCGCTTTGCCCATTCATCAGCATAGTCCTCACCGCACTTGAGGCTGGTGGGATCTGCCAGTTGGCCAGGTGCCAATGGAGGTCTTGAGCATGGAGGGTTGAGCGCGAATTTCTTCATGTACTTGGGAGTAACATACCTGTACTCCATCCATTCTCGTGCCCATCTCCTCTCAATCTGTTGAATGCGCACCTTGCGCTGATTTATATCTTCCTCAGGGTGTGTGCAGTACCCAGCATAAATGTCCTCAGGGATTTCAAACGCAGTATTGACCTCAGGCCTCTTTCCTCCCTTCTGTGGCTTCTTACCATCGCCCATTTTCTTCAGCTGAGGAATATGAACAACTGAAGTTTCTGAAGAGATATGCAACTTTTCTTCGAGGAACGCTGCAAATGAGTTAAGTTGATGAGAACCTAGTGATTCAGCAGTGACATTTGTACCTGTGAACAGAGTATAGTTGCGAGGAATTTGGAGAGGTCATATGCGTTCTCAGAAGATTTTAAAAAAAGAATAGGTTTGAGGAATTTGACCAGATGAGTCTTGAAGAATTTCACTAAGCGTTCTTTATCTTAGGTTCCAGAGTTGTACAGATTTGTGAATCCACAGAATTGAGGTATCTTGAAGAAAACCATTGCTTAGAGAAACGAATCAAGAACAGATAACATGTGAGGTGTTTAGTGTGTGAAGATTTGAAGAATAAACACCTTTGAAGATTTTCAAGAAAACACATGAATCAAAGCGGGTAGTAAAAGTAACTTTTAATTACCCGAAGTGAAGAACACGACGAACTGGGAAGAGTAGGAGTGAAGTTCGTCCATTCAGATCTTCCACGCCCTAAATCAGCAGAGGAAGACGGCTACGATGGCGGCAGAGTGAAGAAATCCGCAACTGGTGCGAGTACGTCGGCGACGAGGTCAAGGCAGTGAAGCTCTTCCTCACCGGCAACGATGAAGTAGTAGCGGCGCTAGGGTTTCGGGAAAGCTCAAGCAAGAGTGAGGTCGAGCGGAGTAAAAGTGAAGTGAGAAAGAGGCAGGGGTATTTATAGCGGAGGTGAAAAACTATACGCCCGAAGATTTCGGACGAACGTGCCCCTGGCCCTTCTCATTCGCTTGACATGTGTCACCCACGTACTGAGAGGTGGCGATCATGTAGGATCGTGGGTGGATAGATAAGTATTGTCATGGGACGCGGAACAGTTTGAGCGGCAAAACCACAATTTTTGATAAGATTGTTTTAAGTTTCCGTTCGCAATTTCTTCAGCTGTCAAGGACACAGTGAAGATTTTGAATGAGTTTCAAATTAGAAATCACATGAAGAATTTGTGAATAGAGTGGGTTGAGTTTAGCATAGAGGAGGAAGGGTCCGATCACATTCACTTAGCAAAAGAAATCAACTTGAAGAAATAGCAATAAGTGAATGCTGTAGAGGACATAAAACTCACACACACACACACACACACACACACACACACACACACACACACACACATATATATATATATATATATATATATATATATATATATATATATATATATTCAAATGAAGAACTACACCGGAAAGAGTGAAGATAATGCAAAGTTGAAGAATTTGAAAAACCGAGGAATTTCAAAAACGAAGAAAAACTCAAATTGAAGATTTTCGACTTTGGTTGGTGGCGTAACCCATCGTATAAGAAAGCTGATTTCAGACACTGCGTACAATTGTCGTAGGGCTCTGAGAATAAATTTCTTCATTAATTTCTTCACACTTAGAGGGTTAGTCTTCATTGATTGAAGAAAAATGTTACTTCATGTGTTGCGCATCTAAGTCATCAAGTCAGCATAAGTGTTAGGATGTGTGTCAATTTCAGAGAACATTCGAAGATTCTAGGATATTTAGCTCACACCGCAACTTGCTAAATCTCTTCTCATCCAAGGGCTTAGTGAAGATATCGGCCAGTTGATCTTCAGTGCTAGCATGGTCGATGGAGATGTCGCCCTTCAACACATGATCACGAAGAAAAAGATGACGAATCTGGATGTGCTTTGTCTTCGAGTGCTGAACTGGGTTATGCGCAATCTTGATAGCACTCTCATTGTCGCAGTAGAGAGGCACATTCTTCATGTTGATGCCATAGTCCTTGAGTGTTTGCTTCATCCATAGTAATTGAGCACAACATGATCCAGCTGCAATGTACTCAGCTTCTGCAGTGGAGAGTGATACGCAGTTCTGTTTCTTCAAGGACCAACAGACCAAAGATCGTCCGAGGAAATGGCATGTGCCTGATGTTGACTTGCGGTCCACATGATCGCCAGCATAGTCAGAGTCGGAATATCCAATGAGATCAAATGAAGAGCCCTTGGGATACCATAATCCAAGTGTTGGTGTGTGAGCTAGATATCGAAGAATATGCTTCACAGCCTTATGGTGTGATTCCTTCGGTGTAGCTTGAAATCGGGCACACATGCAAACACTAAGCATAATATCTGTCCTAGATGCACATAGGTACAATAAAGAGCCAATCATGGAGCGGTATACCGATCCAAGTCTTTACCATTTTCATCAGTGCATAGATGGCCATTTGTGGGCATTGGAATTTTGACCGCTTTGCAGTCTTGCATGCCGAATTTCCTCAATACATCTTTGAGGTATTTCTCCTGAGATATGAATATGCCATTGCGCTGTTGACGAATTTGAAGACCTAAAAAGAATTTCAATTCTCCCATCATATACATTTGATATTCTTCACTCATCATATAGGCAAATTCATCACTATAGCGTTGGTTAGTACAGCCAAAGATAATATAATCAACATATATTTGGCACACAAACAATTCATCATCATAAGATTTAGTGAAAAGAGTTGGGTCGAGTGAACGGGTTTGAAGCCTTTCTTCTTAAGGAATTCCTTCAAAGTATCATACCATGCCCGAGGGGCTTGCTTGAGGCCATACAGGGCCTTGTTGAGTCTGAAGACTTTGTCGGGATTCTTTGGATCTTCAAAACCTGGGGGTTGAGCAACATATACTTCTTCCTCAAGCTTACCATTGAGGAATGCACTTTTCACATCCATTTGATATAAAGTGATATTATGATGGTTAGTGTAAGCAAGTAATATGCGAATGTCCTCAAGTCTAGCAACAGGTGCAAAGGTTTCATCGAAATCAATACCCTCAACCTGTGTGTAGCCTTGAGCTACAAGCCGTGCCTTATTCCTCACCACAAGGCCATTTTCATCTTGCTTGTTGTGGTAGATCCATTTTGTGCCAATGATGTTGTGCTTGCAAGGATCTGGACGTTTGACCAGTTCCTAGACGTTGTTGAGCTCGAACTGATGTAATTCTTCTTGCATAGCTTGAATCCACTCAGGCTCCAGAAATGCTTCATCTACCTTAGTGGGCTCTGTGATAGAGACAAAAGCAAAGTGCCCACAAAATTTATATAAATGTGAAGCCTTTGAGCGAGTGAGAGGACCTGGTGCTTCAATGTCATTGATGATCTTCTCGACTTGCACTTTGTTAGCAATGCTAGGATGAGTGGGTTGTCTTCGAGGAGTTTTATCAGCATTTCCTTCAGGAGCATTTTCTTCAGCACCATTTTCTTCAGGTGCGCTAGCCCGGCGATCATCATGATCTGGAATGAATTCTTTAGCAGATTCTTCGGTTGGAATGACATCCTCAGTAGCCCTGAATTTGATAGAATCCTCATGTGCTAGTTCATCTATCACAGAAGGTAGGTGCTCTATTTGCGAGCCATTAGTTTCATCGAACCGCACATCTACAGTTTCAACAACCTTGTGAAGAACGCTGTTGAAGACTCTGTAGGTGTGCGAGTCCTTTCCGTAACCAAGCATAAAACCCTCATGTGCTTTCGGTGCAAATTTAGAATTGTGATGCGGATCTCTAATCCAACATTTAGCACCGAAGACTTTGAAGTAACTCACATTGGGTTTCTTGTCTGTGAGGAGTTCATAGGAAGTCTTCTTGAAGAATTTGTGAAGATATACTCTGTTGATGATGTGGCAAACAGTATCAATTGCATCAATCCAGAACCGACGAGGTGTCTTGTATTCATCAAGCATAGTGCGAGCCATTTCAGCGATGGTTCTGTTCTTGCGCTCCACGACGCCATTTTGCTGAGGAGTATAAGGAGCAGATAACTCATGAGTAATACCAAGTTCATCATGATAGCCATCAAGACCGAAATTCTTGAACTCAGTCCCATTGTCACTTCTGATGTGCTTGATCTTCACACCAAAGTTGGTTGAAGCCCTCGAGGAAAATCATTTGAAGACTTCATGCACCTCATGTTTGTAAGTGAAAATGTGCACCCATGTGTAACGAGAATAATCATCAACAATAACAAAGCCATATAGAGATGCATCATTTGTAACAGCAGAATAATGATTAGGACCGAAGAGATCCATGTGAAGCAGTGGTAGTCATGATAGTCTTCGCTGGATGCTTGGCCTTGGTCATCTTTCCAGCTTCACAGGCTCCGCATAAGTGATCCTTGAGGAATTTGACATTCTCAATGCCAATGACATGCTTCTTCTTCGCAAGTGTGTGCAAATTCCTCATGCCAGCATGACCAAGTCGTCGATGCCATAGCCAGCCTTCAAAGCTTTTGCAAGTAAGCACACGGCCAGTTGTGGTCCTGTAGAGAAATCAACAATGTACAAGTCTCCTCTCCTAAAGCCTTCGAAGACTTTGGAATTGTCAGCTTCCATGATCACAATGCAACGATATTTGCCAAAGACAACAACCATATCAAGATCACAAAGCATCGAGACAGACATGAGGTTGTATGCTAAGGACTCGACAAGCATGACTTTTTCCATGTGTCGATCCTTTGAGATCGCAACCTTACCTAGACCCAATACCTGAATTTTGCCTTTTTCAGCGAAGACGATATGCTTCATATGTGACAGTGATAAAGGTGTGTCCATCAAGAGATTCTTGTCACCAGTCATGTGATTCGTACATCCACTATCGAGGACCCACTCGTTTGCTTTGGGTTGATCATCCTGCAGATGAATTAGTTGAACTTACGAACTCATATACTTCACAAGTGAAGAATATGATATCAATATCATCAGATCAATTTCATCAAGCAACAACACAAATAAATGAGTATGAGGACGTGTGAAATGAAAGTTCATTTCTTCATGATTAGCCTGCGTCCTTTCAGGCAAATTCAGGTCTCCGAGAAAATTCTTCAAACGTTTTGAGCACGTCTGGAGACCTGACCCTGCATAAGAGATTAATTGTTTTTCTTCACCACCCACATCTGAAGGGGTGGCAAAGAATTCATCACTCTGCATGCACCATATGAGAAAGGTGGCATAGAAGCCAGTCCACTTTGTTTCACATAAGAGGGGTTAGGGTAAGCATATGAATAAGCAGAGAAATTCTTCGAGGACTTATGAACATAATGATTTGAAGAATAATGCTCATATTCATAGCCCTTAGCTCTACCCTGTGAAACAGAAGGGTTAGCACGATGATGGTCATATGAGGATTTTGATCCTTTTGAGGAATTGGATCCATGTGAAGAATTAGGTCCATATGAAGAATTGGATCTGGGGTTCCTATTCTTCAGTGGTGGTGTCATGAGGACATTCACCTGAAGATTTTCAAGATAACTTTTGGGAACCCAGATTTTCTTCATAGGAGAACCGTTCCTGCAGTTAGTGCCAACATATCTAGCAAATACTTCACCATTCTGATTCTTGAACAGTTTATAGTTGGAGTCAAAGGACTCATCAGAACAATGAGGAGATTCACATGTAAAGCCAGCTAAATTGGATGGATGAACTGAAGGTCCCTTTGCAGCAACCCATGAGGTTTTGGGTACTGCTCAGGCTTCCAATATGTTCCATTAGCATTGAGTTTCCTCTCAAAGGCAATACCCTCTTTCCTAGGATTCCTGTTGAGGATCTGCTTTTTAAGCACATCACAAAGAGTCTGATGCCCTTTGAGGCTTTTGTACATGCCTGTCATGTACAATTCCTTCAACCCTGCATCATCAGTGATACTAGCAATGTCCTCAGATGAGGAATTAGTGATAGAAGAGACAGGTGAAGAGATTATAACATTAGAAGCATTTGAACATTCAGGTGAAGAATTAGCAGATTCACGTTCAATGCACTTCAGACATGGAGGATCAAATTCTTCTTGAGTAGCGCTGATTTGTTGAGCTAGTAATGAATTACGCTCCTTCTAAAGATCTTCATAACTCACTCTTAGCTTCTCAAGATCTTGCTTTCTTTGAAGAAATTCATAAGAAAGCTTCTCGTGATCAGATAAGAGAGTGTTATGATGACTTTGAAGATTGTCAAACTTAGACTGAAGTCTTTGAAGATTTTCAGTTAAGTTTTTAGTGCGATCCATTTCTTCACCCAACATATCATCACTTTTGTCTAGCATGTTTTGAAGCTTTTCAATAGCCTTTTGTTGTTTCACAGCAATCTTAGCAAGTTTAGAGTAGCTAGGCTTAAGATTTTCATCAGATTCATCCTCACTAGATTGAGAGGAGGGGTATTTATTTACCTTGGCACCCTTTGCCATGAAGCAATAGGTGGGAGCGTAGTCATCATTGCCTTCATCAGCATTGCTAGTGTTGCCATTTTCTTCAAAGTTGAAGATAGACTTGATGACGAACGCGGTAGCAAGAGCTAGGCTTGCCACACCAGACTCGGACTCCTCGGATGCCTCCTCTTCCTCATGTTCCTCAGATTCAGCCTCAGAATCCATTTCCTTGCCAATAAATGCCCGAGCTTTCTTGGAGCTGCTCTTCTTGTGAGATGAAGACTTCGAGGATTTTGACGATGAAGACTTTGAAGATTTCTTCTTCTTCTTGGCATCATCAGAACTATAATCCTTGTATTTCTTCTTCTTCAATTCCGTGTCCCACTGAGGACAATCTTGAATGTAGTGACCAGGTTTCTTGCATTTGTGACATAGCCTCTTCTTATAGTCACTACATGAGGAATCGTTGCTCCTTGAGGATTTTCCAAAGCGGCCACGTCTTGAGAACTTCTGAAATTTCTTCACGAGCAGTGCTAGCTCTTGGCTCAGTTCTTCAGGATCACCAAGGCTGCTAGTGGAGTCCTATTCTTCAGACTCAGAGACTGCCTTGGCCTTCAGAGCACGTGGTTTGCCATAGCTCAAACCATAGAGATCTCTCTTCTCAGCAAGTTGGAACTCATGAGTGTTTAGCCTTTCGAGGATATCAGCGGGATCAAGTGACTTGTAATCAGCACGTTCTTGAATCATTAGTTCCAGAGTATCAAATGAAGAATCGAGCGATCTCAGCAATTTCTTCACCACCTCATGGTCGGTGATATCAGTGGCGCCAAGCACTTGAAGCTCATTTGAGATATCAGTGAGGCGATCGAAGATTTGCTGAACATTTTCATTGTCGAGTCTTTTGAAGCGGTTGAAGAGATTGCGAAGAACATCGACATGAGAGTCACGTTGAGTTGAGACTCCTTCATTTACTTTGGAGAGCCTATCCCAGATAAGCTTAGCAGTTTCCAAAGCACTTACTCTACCATATTGCCCTTTGCTCAGATGGCCACATATGATATTCTTCGCTTGAGAATCGAGTTGCTTGAATCTCTTCACATCAGCAACATTCAGGGAAGGTGTGACAGAGGGAACACCATTTTCCACAACATACCAGAGATCGTTATCAATTGCCTCAAGATGCATTTGCATCTTATTCTTCCAATAGGGGTAGTCCGTTCCATCGAAGGTAGGACACCCAATAGAGACCTTGATCATACCTGTGGTCGACATAACTAAAACTCCAGGCTGTTAAACCAAAATCACACAAAACAAGGGAGTACCAGGCTCTGATACCAATTGAAAGTGCGTTATATCGACTAGAGGGGGGGTGAATAGGCAAATTTTATGAATTCTTCACTGAGGAATTTGCTGGTGAGGAAATTCCTAAATGAAGAACTACTTGCAGCGGAATAAGTACTCAAAAGTAAACATAGCAGAATACACGCATAGTTATCATGAAGAAATGAAGACAAGTACAGAGTACAGAAAGCGTAAACATAGGATAACACAAGATGAAGACGGACAGACTGAAGAAATTGAACTGAGGAAGTTGAGAAAGTCTTCAGTCAAAGTCTTGAAACAGATATGAACAAGCACGCAACAACAGAGATGAGGAAATTAAAGAGTTGAGGAAATAGAACCAGTAAGCTCGGTGAAGACAATGATTTGGTAGACCAGTTCCAACTGCTGTCTCAGTTGTACATCTGGTTGGAGCGGCTGAGTATTTAAACTTGAGGACACCTAGTCCCGGACACATAGTCCTCACCGTATTCTCCTTGAGCTAAGGTCACACAGACCTCGCCCAATCACTCGTGGTAAGTCTTCAGGTGACTTCCGGACCTTCACAAACTCGGTCACTCGGCGATCCACAATTCCTCTTGGATGCTCTAGACCTTGACGCCTAACCGTCTGGAAGAAGCACAGTCTTCAAAGGAAACAAGCGTCGGATCCACGAAGTATCAATCTCTTCAGTGATGCTCAATCACTTGGGGGTTTGTAGGTTTGGGTTTGGGTTTTCCTCACTTGATGATTTTTGCTCAAAGTCCTCGGAGGATGGGTTGCTCTCAATTGACAAGTGTTAGTTTCTCTCGGAGCAGCCAACCAGCTAGTGGTTGTAGGGGGTGGCTATTTATAGCCTAGGGAGCAGCCCGACATGATAAGACATAAATGCCCTTGTCTGATATGACCGTTAGGTGGGTAGATATTTTGGGACAGCTGGCGCGTAGCACAGCAACGGTCGGAATATTTGACTCTCAAATACCTCAGGGCTATCATGTTCCTCACTTTGTAGGCAATCCGCACTGGCGAATTCCTAACTCCTTAGTCAGAAAAAATTCCTCAGAGACCAGAAGAACTTCGTCTCTGTCACTGAAGAGTATGACTGAACTGTGCGAGATTTCCAATGGCTTCACTCGAAGGGATTGGTAGGTGTAGGATTTTGAGTTGAGCATCACATGGAAAATTTTCCTTAGTATTTCCTCGACCCCCTTTAACAGTACGGTGTTTCCTATGACTCAAGAAAGAGAAAATGAAACTATAAAAACAAAAGTCTTCATGCTTCATGTTCTTCGAATGATTGCCAAGTCTTCAAGGTTACACCAATTTCTTCACTTTCAAAGTCTTCAGAAAGTCTTCAGTAAGTCTTCAGAAATCCAAAGTCTTCAGTTGAACAACTTCATTTTTAGGGGTCGACTTTCTCTGTAAATATCAAACTCCTCATAGACTTATAGACCTGTGTACACTCTCAAACGCATCAGTCCCTTAACCTATAAGTCTTCAATACACCAAAATCACTAAGGGGCACTAGATGCACTTACAGGAGCGTCTTGTATTATATGAGTCTTTGATTGTTTTGCTTTTAAGTTTGTCACAATCATCCTTGCTGGACACGCCTATTTGAGTGAGCCATAATTATCCTATGATTTGTTAGAATTGCTCTATGTGCTTCACTTAATTTCTTTTAGCTATGGAATTGCTCTAGTACTTCACTTGTATCTTTTTGAGCACGGTGATGATGTTATTTTAAAGAAATGTGATCTCATTCTTCACTTAGATTATTTTGATAGTTAGTAGAATTTTTGAAGAAATCCTCTCACGCTTCACTTATATTATTTTGAGAGTTGAAATTTTGAAGAAATATGTGCTCTCGCACTTTACTTAAATTTGTTTTAGAGCTTGTTATTAGCAATGGCAATATGCTTTAAATGAATTTGGTCCCAAAGTGATAGATATTCAAGAGGGATATAATAAAAAAATCATGAAGATCATTGGATATTAAACTTGATTCCTTGCAATAGTTTGCGATATGGAGATAGTGATATGTGAGTTATGTTGGTGAGTAATTATTCTTTAGTAAGAATATTGACATTAAGGTTTGTGATTCCCTATGCATGCACATTAAGTCAATAGTTATGCAATGAAGTTATATCCTACTTGTGGTGCATTATTCAGTGATAGTATGTTTAATGTTCTTTTATGATGGTTTTTGTTTCATGGTTGGTCACTTCTCAATCTATTTGCTAGCCTCCATTTGTACTAGGCGGAAATATTGCTTGTGCATCCAACTCCTAAAACCCAAGTTGTGCCAAATGAGTCCACTATACCTACCTATATGCGCTATTTCCATGTCATTCCAAGTAAATTTGTATGTGCCAACTCTAATTTTCAAAATAAATTTCACTTTTGTGTGCCTGTACCGCTCATGAAGCGGTAGGGGGTGGCCGATAGTTTCCATGCTAGGTATGTTATTCTCAAGATGAGTGTTTATTCACTTGTCGTTGCATGAGAGTGTGGCGGTAATAGGGATGCCCAGTCCTGAAATGCAAAAAAATTTACTTTATGTTGTCAAATAATAAATTCCTTGGAAAGTGTTGGTATGGAAGGCACCCGTGGATATGGCTAGCAATGGATTGTGAAAGAATGGTGTAAAAGGAATAAACTTTATTTTATGTTTGGGAACCGCCTATGATTTATCTAGCATGGAAGATATTGGGAATTCTTGGTCGTTTCAATTGATAGGAAAAGCATACCTCTCCAAACAATTTTATCTCTCAATTTAAGCTTTGAACTCTGGCACCTCTACAAATTTCTGCTTCCCTCTGCGAAGGGCCGATCTATTTACTTTTATGAAATTTTTATTTTTCTTGAGTCTCCATATTCTCTTATAAAGCACCAACTAAGAAGCACTATTATCATACTTGAGCATTGGATATAGCTAATATTTGGATGTGTTTCATGAATGGATCAATGATTGAGCATAATGGGCTAGGGATAGCTTTCTTTAGTGTTGATTTTTTAAATACATGGTTGCTTATTGATATGCTTGAGCATTAAGGTCTTCATGTCAAATTACAGACTATTGCGTTGAATAATCTAAAAGTTTGTCGGATTTCGGGTTCCGGCAGACCCTCTAGATTCGAACACTGGGGTGCGCGTGGAGATTTCGCCCTCTACCTACCTGCACCTCACCGCCTCGCTAGGATCTAAGCTATGAAAGGAACAACACAAGAGACACATGATTTATACTAGTTCGGGCCACCATTGTGGTGTAATACCCTACTCTAGTTTGTGGTGTGGTGGATTGCCTCTTGGGCTGATGATGAACAATACAAGGAAAAACAGCCTTGCGAGGGTCTGTTCTTGGCCGGTGCGATGAACTACTCAGGGGAGTTCAGTCGCTCTCTATCTGCTGGTTTCTAGATGATGGTCTCGATCTTCCGACCTCCGTCTACCTTGTGGGTGGCTAGTCCTATTTATAGGCAAAGGCCCTGGGCCTCTTCCCAAATTTGAGCGGGAAGGGCGCCAACAATCGACCATTTTGAAGGGGAACATCTAGTACACTTATCCTGACTAAAGTTGGTCCTCGCCTGTCAAAGGCTCTGGTGGTGACGCCGGCTTGGGCTCCACAATGACCACCTTCCTCCCGTTGCGACGGTCTTGGTCTTGTTGCACCGAAACGGATGCCTTTGCTTGATGCTCTTGCCTGGGCTTGCTCCCTTTGCACCAAAGAGGAAAGAAAGACACTGCGCGGGCTGGCGCCCGCCTGGCGCCCTTGGTCGTCATGGCTTGCGTCATGGGCATCTCGTGAGGTACCCCGCCTTGATCTCTCCGCCTCCTCGCGAGCCAGCCTGATGAGGCCGTGCCTGAGGAAGCTCCTTGTCGTCCACCCCGCGAGGCTTGGCCCCTCGCGAGGGTCTTGAGCTCGTGCTGATGAAGATGGGCCATGCTGGGCCGCCCCTCGAGCCACGCTGCAGGACGCAGGCAGGCAAGTCTGGGGACCCCCGTTCCCAGAACACCGACAGTAGCCCTGGGGCCCAAGGCGCATCCGGACTTGGCTGAGCAGAGAAGCGAAGGGGCAAGTGCGAAGCACCGCGGGCCCTAACAGCCCGCGGCCTCGGGCGCTGCGTGGCGGTTGGTTGGTCGTGGGTGCCTTAGCAACTGCGCGAGTCATCAAAAGAGCGGCATCTGCCTAGGCTTTGCTTCCCTTGCTTCCTCCAGTCATTGCCCAGATCCCCTTTCTTGCGCCCTTCCTTACTGCCTCTGAAATCTTCAGATCTACTCTGACCTCGTGCCCTAGAAAGGCATGGCGCCTCGCCAGACCCCGACCGGAGCTTGTTACTCACCCGCCTTGGACTCGCTGAACGTGTCGGAGACGAGCCTTGCCCGGGTGCGCTGTATGGTGGCAGCACAAGGCGTCGATGGGGCAAAGGTGTTCAAGGCCGGCTCTGCCCTTCCCAAGGGCCAAGGGAGCACCTTCTACCTGCTCTTCGTAAGCGCCATTGCTGCCGGTCTGGTGCCTCCCTTTTCTGAGTTCTTCCTTTCTGTCCTCCGCCATTACAACCTGCAAGCTCTGCACCTCCACCCCAACTCTGTTCTTCTTCTGGCGATCTTCGCCTACTATTGTGAGGCTCACGTCGGAGTGCAGCCCTCAGTGGCCTTGCTGCGCCACTACTTCTCCCTCCGGACCTCTTGTGGTCCCATCTTCGCGTGCGCGAGCTTTGTCGCGTATGGTGGCTCCAATGCCATCTCGAAGCCCGGGAAGAGGATTGAGGGCTTCAGGAGCAAGTGGGTCATGGTAGATGCTAGGCGCATCCATCCTCGGCTGATTCTGCCCACGGAGCACCCCACGAGCTCCGATGATTGGTCTCGTGCGGAACTCGTGGACCCCCGCGCGAAGCCGGTGCTGGAGAAGATGGACGCGGATCTGAGGTTGGGCAACATGGCAGCGGCAAAGCTGACCGGTGCGTCGCTCCTGAGGGAGTTCTTGGAGCACCAGGTGGCCCCGCTTCGCAAGTACTCGCTTTCACTGTGGAGGCCCCGCCCGAGCCCCGCAGTCTTGGCCGACGAAGATCTGGCCGCGGTCCTCCAATCTTTGGTCGGAGGAGACGTGGCGAGGCTGGAGGGCGCCCCTGTACCCTTGTTCCTTCGAGATGATTGGGAGAAGGCGGTGGACTCCATGCCCGTCTTCAATGGGGACGGGCCCGTGCCCCCGGAGGTTCCCGAGGACCTGGCGGCCATGGCGACGGTGAACGTGTCCTCCAGCGACTCCAGCAAAGAGGAGGAAGAAGAGGAGCGGGAAGAAAGGCCTGACTCCGAGGCTACCGACGGGGAGTCGAGAGCGCCCCTCCCCTGGCGCAGGTCCCGCACTCTCCGCCTCTTGCCGAGCGATGACGAGGATGGCGACGAGCGGGGCGGCGAGAGCTTCCCCCGATCTCGAAGAAGGATAGGACTGGGATGGTCCCCCGCGGGTCCACCCCGGCTCCGAGGCGATCCGCAGACACGCCTCCTGCTCCCGAGCCTCTCGAGGCTGATCCCTGCAGCCGGCTCTCGGGCTTCAAGTATGGCCGGAGGTTGCTCGAGCTCACGAGCGATGACCAGTAAGTGCTTGATTCTTGTTTTGTTCCCTGTTTTGTCGCTAAGGCTTGATGTCTGTATCTCTTGGCTAGGCTGGCGCCTGCGGTGAAGAAGCTGAAGGTGGCTCCTGAGGTTCCGTCCGGGGCAGCGCCTCTTGATGGAGTCATGTACCTAGGGTAGGGTCACAGACCTGATCTAAATACCCTGCCCAAGGACACCCTTAGAAGAGGTCACCATCCAGTCGACCAACAAGGGACTCACTCGACTGACTTGAAGGACTCGACCACGAAGACTCACTCGACTACCAGGAGGTCAAAAGGCACTCTGCACTGCAACGGCCTGTAGTTAAGTAGACTTTATGGTAGTTAAGACACTTTATGTGGGACGTTACCAGTAACGCCCCGGACTTAATGTCCCTTAAACCCTTCATTACGTGGGCTGGCTGGGGTCCTGGCGCACTCTATATAAGCCACCCCCTCCACAGGCAGAAGGGTTCGGCACCCTGTAACTCATATACATATAATCCACTCGACTGCCTCTGGGCTCCGAGACGTAGGGCTTTTACTTCTTCCGAGAAGGGCCTGAACTCGTACATCCCTTGTGTTTACAACCTCTCCATAGCTAGGACCTTGCCTCTCTATACCTACCCCCCACTTTACTGTCAGACTTAGAACCACGACAGTTGGCGCCCACCGTGGGGCCGGTATTTTTAGCAATTTTGTGGAGAAGTTGCGATTCTTCCGAGTACTTTCATCATGGTGGCTACTGGAGTTTTGGTCGAGGGTCCGCCTGGCTCCAGGAGGCTCCACTCGACGTTGATGCGCTCCCCGTCCGCGGTGCGACGCATTTTCGCGCATGTGTCCGCGGTGTTCTGCTGCGGCAACCGTCGACCCCGTATCGGTCGACATCCCCATCGACCACCCTCCCGGTCTCCCGCCAGCGCAAGCGCTCGGGCCGGTCGAGGATTCAGCGGTGGGTGAGGCACGCGGTAGCTCGCCAGACGACCACCACCCAAGTTGCGGCAATCGAGCTCGACGAATCTCTCTACGGCCTGTTCGATCTGTCGACTGGCTCCGTAGAGACCGCATCCGAGTGCGATAGCAGTGATCCAGCGGTGGAAATCATGATGGTCGACGGGCCCCGCAGTCCCCCTGGCTTCGCCCGTGATGGTGGAGCAGGCGACGGAGGCGACCCCGCACGAGACCACGAAGAGTACCAGCCCGAGCCACTCGACTCTCTGCAAAGAGAAGAACTTCGCCGCAGGAACGTGGATGTCCTGCGTACTCCCATCGCAGGAGAAACCCCCGAGGCTCACGCCTTGGAGGAGGCACGTTTGGCCAATTTGGCCGAACACACTCGACTGGAGAATCTTCAGCGAGCACTCGACGAGCGCGCGCGGCAACAAGTTCCCGACACCAGTCGACGTCAACTCTTCCCGCCGACTCAGGTATATCGAACCCCAATCCAGAATTTGGCAGCTGCGACCCGTATAGCAGAGTCCATCCAGCCCTCTCAGTCGGAAGCTGGCAGAGGCTTGATGCAGATCAGGGATCTGCTCCGGGCAGCAGGAGATCAGAATTCGGCCGTGTCGCAGTCGCGCAACAGAATCCACAGTCGATCCGTCGCTGCGAATACGGTTCAGTCGGCTCACAGTCCCAGATCGCCTCCGCGGCGTGAAGGGCGCGAGAATCGGCGATACCAATATGGTGACCGACTCGACCGAGATGATAGGCGTCGAGTGCCCAATTCCCCTCCGAGGGGTGGGTCTTACGCTCCTCGGCAGCAAGATGACAGACGTCAGCTCAGTACGGGGCGAAGAGTTCCAGTCGACCCCAGAGAACCAGGCTTCGACGCGCGATCCATTATCGTGCAAGGTTTGGTCGACCGGAACAGAGCCCATCGAGGCGGACTCGACAGAGATGCGCCCACAAGCAGTCGAGTGCATGTTTCTGGTCCTGAATGTTTCAGCAGAGCTATCAGAGCCGCAGCTATCCCTCCCAATTTCAGGTTGGCAACAGGAGTCAGCAAGTTCACTGGTGAGTCTAAGCCTGAAACTTGGCTTGAGGACTACCGAGTGGCGGTTCAGATTGGTGGTGGGAACGACGAGGTGGCCATGAAGCATTTGACCCTCATGCTGGAAGGTTCTGCCAGGGCATGGTTGACTCAATTACCTCCTAGCAGCATTTACACTTGGGAAGATCTGTCCCGAGTGTTCATCGGAACGTTTGAAGGAACTTGCAAGCGACCGGCTGGACTGACGGAGTTGCAAGTCTGCGTGCAAAAGACCAATGAGACTCTCAGAGAGTATATTCAGAGATGGATCACTTTGCACCATACTGTGGAGAATGTGTCTGATCATCAGGCAGTCTGCGCCTTTAAAGATGGCGTCAAGAACAGAGAATTGAGTTTGAAGTTTGGTCGAACCGGTGACATGACCTTGAGTCGGATGATGGAGATTGCTACCAAGTACGCCAACGGCGAAGAAGAAGACCGACTCCGAAGCGGCAAGCACAAGCCGAGTCAGTCGGAAAAGGGAAACACCAGTCGGAAACAGAAGTGGAAGGCTGAACCGGCAGCTCCTGGAGAGGCTCTGGCCGTGACTCAGGGAAAGTTTAAAGGGAAACCAAAAGGATCCTGGAACCCTAAGAAGGTAAAGGATAAAGAAGGGAACGACGTGATGGATATGCCGTGTCACATCCACACGAAGAAAGATGAAGAGGGGAATATCATCTACCCGAAGCACACCACTCGCCAATGTCGACTCCTGATCCAGCAGTTTCAGGGAAAACAGTCTAATAACAAGGAGAAGGAGTCGGACAAGGCCGAAGACAAGGAGGACAGTGAGGAAGGATATCCGCATATCAACTCTACTCTGATGATCTTTGCAGATGTGGAGAGCAAGAGTCGATTGAAAGTTATTAACCGTGAGGTGAACATGGTTGCCCCAGCAAAAGCAAATTATCTGAAATGGTCCCAAACACCCATCACCTTCGACCAATCTGATCACCCGACTCATATTGCCACCCCTGGGAGGCAAGCTTTGGTGGTCGATCCAGTTGTTGAAGGCACTCGACTGACGAGAGTGCTTATGGACGGTGGTAGTGGGCTGAATTTGCTGTATGCAGACACACTGAAAGGAATGGGCATTCCGATGTCCCGACTGAGCACCAGTAACATGAGCTTTCATGGAGTTATACCAGGAAAGAAAGCCGAGTCACTCGGCCAAATAGCTCTGGACGTGGTGTTTGGTGATTCGAAACATTTTCGCAAAGAGAAGTTGACGTTCGAGGTCGTGGATTTTCAGAGTGCATATCATGCCATTTTGGGGAGACCAGCTTATGCACGGTTCATGGCTCGACCATGTTACGTGTACCTCAAATTGAAGATGCCCGGCCCCAAAGGAGTGATCACTGTCACCGGTGATCGGAAAAAGGTCAGAAGAGTGCTTCCAGAAAGGCTCAAAAATTGCTGATTCCCAGGTGACAGCGGTCGAGTTCGAAGAATACAAGCAAAACACAGATCCGAGTGACTTGCTGCGATCCAAGAAACCCGCCACAGAGTCTGCATTTCAGTCGTCCGGTGAGACGAAGCCTGTTCACATTCACCCGACCGACCCCGATGCAGCTCCGACCCACATCTCCACAACACTCGACCCGAAATAGGAAGAAGCGCTCATCCAGTTCCTCCGTGAGAACTGGGACATTTTTGCATGGAAGCCCGCTGACATGCCAGGTGTTCCCAGGGGACTGGCTGAGCATCGCCTAAGAGTCGACTCATCTGCAAAACCAGTTAAAGAGCATCTTCGGCGGTCCGCCGTCCAGAAGAGAAAAGCCATTGGTGATGAAGTGGCTCGACTGTTGGCGGCAGGATTTATCCGAGAGATATACCACTCCGAGTGGCTCGCTAATGTCGTCATGGTTCCTAAGAAAGACAAATCACTCCGAATGTGCATTGATTTCAAGCACATCAACCGGGCCTGCCCGAAAGATCATTTTCCTCTACCTCGCATAGATCAAATTGTTGACTCGACCGCGGGATGCGAGAGACTGTCTTTTCTAGACGCCTACTCCGGGTACCACCAGATCCGTCTGTACGGACCCGACGAGGTAAAAACAGCTTTCATCACTCCATTCGGGTGCTTCTGCTATATCACCATGTCATTCGGCCTCAAGAATGCCGGAGCCACATTTATGCGAATGATTTAGAAGTGTCTACTCACTCAAATCAGTCGGAATGTGGAAGCGTACATGGATGATATCGTCGTCAAGTCACGAAAAGGTTCCGACCTGCTCGCTGACCTCGCCGAAACATTTGCCAACCTCCGAAGGTATGATATCAAGCTTAATCCATCAAAGTGCACATTTGGAGTTCCTGGTGGCAAGTTACTCGGTTTTCTCGTTTCCGAACGAGGAATCGACGCTAATCCAGAGAAGATCGGCACTATTCTCCGAATGAAACGCCCTGTGCAAGTGCACGATGTCCAGAAGCTTACTGGATGCTTGGCCGCATTAAGTCGATTCATCTCACGACTCGGTGAAAAGGCATTGCCTCTTTACCGACTGATGAAGAAGGCAGACAAGTTCGAGTGGACTCCAGAAGCTGATGCAGCGTTTGCCGAGCTAAAAGCTCTGCTCTCCACCCAGCCGGTGCTTGCTGCTCCAATCAGCAAAGAGCCTCTGTTGCTCTATATCGCAGCCACAGGACAAGTCGTCAGTACTGTGCTTACGGTCGAGTGGGAAGAAGAAGGAAAAGCTCTCAAAGTTCAGCGCCCAGTGTATTATTTGTCTGAAGTCTTGACTCCATCCAAGCAGAGATATCCTCATTATCAGAAGCTTGTGTATGGAATATACATGACCACAAAGAAGGTTGCTCATTATTTCTCTGATCACTCCATCACAGTCGTCAGCGACGCTCCACTATCAGAGATTTTGCACAACAGAGATGCAACTGGTCGAGTGGCTAAATGGGCGATTGAACTTCTTCCCCTTGATATCAAGTTTGAGGCAAAGAAAGCCATTAAGTCCCAGGCAATAGCAGATTTCCTCGCCGAGTGGATTGAACAGCAGCAGCCGACTGAAGTTCACTCGGAGCATTGGACCATGTTCTTTGATGGCTCTAAGATGTTGAATGGTTCCGGTGCTGGGGTTGTCCTGGTTTCCCCCATAGGAGATAAGCTTAGATATGTGCTCCAGATTCACTTTGATTCCTCCAACAATGAGGCAGAATATGAGGCCCTCTTATACGGGTTGCGCACGGCCATTTCACTCGGCGTCCGTCGCCTGATTGTCTATGGCGACTCGGATTTAGTGGTCAACCAAGTGATGAAGGAGTGGGATGTGAGAAGCCCAGCCATGACTGGATACTGCAGTGCAGTGAGGAAGCTGGAAAAGAAGTTTGAGGGGTTGGAGCTCCATCATATACCCCGACTGAAAAATCAAGCAGCTGATGATCTAGCAAAGATAGGTTCCAAGAGAGAAGCCATTCCGAGTGGTGTGTTCTTGGAGCATATACACACTCCGTCAGTCAAAGAAGATCCTTTCACCGAAGAAGCTCCACAGCCCAAGAGTGCCACAGATCCGACTGAGGTTGAAGTCCCAGCAGTAGTCGACTTGGTTATGGAGATCTTGGTGGTCATTCCCGATTGGACAGTTCCATATATCGCATATATCCTGAGAAAAGAGCTCCCGGAGGATGAGGAAGAGGCTCGACAGATCGTCCGTCGATCTAAGGCCTTTACCGTAATCAAAGGACAGTTATACAGAGAAAGCGCGACTGGAGTTGGTCAGAAGTGCATAACGCCAGAAGAAGGTCGAATCATCCTTAATGATATTCACTCGGGGACCTGCGGTCATCATGCGTCCTCTCGGACTATCGTGGCCAAAGCATACCGAGCCGGATTTTACTGGCCAAAGGCGAATGAGATGGCAAAGGAGATAGTAGATAAGTGCGAGGGATGTCAGTTTTACTCGAATATGTCGCACAAGCCTGCATTAGCCCTGAAGACCATTCCACTCGTCTGGCCTTTCGCAGTATGGGGGTTGGACATGGTCGGTCCTTTGAGAACAGGGCGAAGTGGCTTCACGCATGTGCTGGTGGCAGTCGACAAGTTCACCAAGTGGATTGAGGCTAAACCAATCAAGAACCTTGACGCCGGTACTGCTGTTAGCTTCATCAGGGAACTAATATTCAGATATGGAGTCCCTCACAGCATCATTACGGATAATGGGTTGAACTTTGACTCGGAGGAATTTAGAGATTTCTGTAACTCTCAAGGCACACGAGTCGACTACGCTTTAGTCGCCCATCCCCAGTCGAATGGACAAGCGGAGCGAGCCAATGGCCTGATTCTCAAGGGATTGAAACCCCGACTGATGCGTGATCTCAAGCATGTAGCTGGAGCTTGGGTCGACGAACTTCCCTCAGTGCTTTGGGGACTGCGGACCACACCTAATCGGTCGACCGGAAGAACTCCATTCTTCTTGGTCTACGGAGCTGAAGCAGTCTTGCCGAGTGATCTTCTCCACAATGCTCCTCGAGTTGAAATCTACAACGAAGCAGAAGCTGAACAAGCGCGGCAGGACGCAGTCGACCTTTTAGAGGAAGAAAGGGAGATGGTTCTGATCCGGTCGACCATCTACCAACAAGATTTGCGTCGTTTCCACGCCAGAAATGTGAGAGGTCGAGCCTTCCAAGAAGGAGATTTAGTTCTCCGAGTGGATCAGAAGAAACAACACAAGCTTGCTCCTTCTTGGGAAGGACCCTTCATCGTCACCAAAGTTCTTCACAACGGGGCGTACCATCTTTACAACGTCGAGCATAATATCGACGAGCCCCGAGCTTGGAACGCGGAACTACTCCGCCCATTTTACACTTAAGTTTTATCACTCGGATGAGTTGCAATAAAGTACTTCTGTAGTTCATGGACCTCAAAATAATAGTGTCATAGTTCCTCCATAATTTTTGTCACTTTTTATTTTGTCCAATAAAATCCCCCCTCAGTGGGTGACTTAGCCGCGAATCCGTTCCGCCTAAGTTTGTAAAAAATCCTACTGAGTGGTGAGCCAGACTTCCACTCGGAGGCTTAGCTGCGAATCCGTTTCGCCTAAGTTATGAAAATCCTACCGAGTGAAGAGCAAACCTCTCACTCGGAGGCTTAGCTGCAGTCCAAGTACTCGCCTAAGTTATGAAAATCCTACCGAGTGGTAAGCCAGACTTCCACTCGGAGGCTTAGCTGCAGTCCAAGTACTCGCCTAAGTTATCAAAATCCCACCGAGTGAAGAGCAAACCTCTCACTCGGGGGCTTAGCTGCAGCCCAGTGCTCGCCTAAGATATAAAAATCCTACCGAGTGGTAAGCCAGACTTCCACTCGGAGGCTTAGCTGCAGTCCAAGTACTCGCCTAAGTTATCAAAATCCCACCG
>NC_041385.1:507729838-507730867 GCF_002162155.2 Triticum dicoccoides
AACTCCATTCTTCTTGGTCTACGGAGCTGAAGCAGTCTTGCCGAGTGATCTTCTCCACAATGCTCCTCGAGTTGAAATCTACAACGAAGCAGAAGCTGAACAAGCGCGGCAGGACGCAGTCGACCTTTTAGAGGAAGAAAGGGAGATGGCTCTGATCCGGTCGACCATCTACCAACAAGATTTGCGTCGTTTCCACGCCAGAAATGTGAGAGGTCGAGCCTTCCAAGAAGGAGATTTAGTTCTCCGAGTGGATCAGAAGAAACAACACAAGCTTGCTCCTTCTTGGGAAGGACCCTTCATCGTCACCAAAGTTCTTCACAACGGGGCGTACCGTCTTTACAACGTCGAGCATAATATCGACGAGCCCCGAGCTTGGAACGCGGAACTACTCCGCCCATTTTACACTTAAGTTTTATCACTCGGATGAGTTGCAATAAAGTACTTCTGTAGTTCATGGACCTCAAAATAATAATGTCATAGTTCCTCCATAATTTTTGTCACTTTTTCTTTTGTCCAATAAAATCCCCCCTCAGTGGGTGACTTAGCCGCGAATCCGTTCCGCCTAAGTTTGTAAAAAATCCTACCGAGTGGTGAGCCAGACTCCCACTCGGAGGCTTAGCTGCGAATCCGTTTCGCCTAAGTTATGAAAATCCTACCGAGTGAAGAGCAAACCTCTCACTCGGAGGCTTAGCTGCAGTCCAAGTACTCGCCTAAGTTATGAAAATCCTACCGAGTGGTAAGCCAGACTTCCACTCGGAGGCTTAGCTGCAGTCCAAGTACTCGCCTAAGTTATCAAAATCCCACCGAGTGAAGAGCAAACCTCTCACTCGGAGGCTTAGCTGCAGTCCAAGTACTCGCCTAAGTTATGAAAATCCTACCGAGTGAAGAGCAAACCTCTCACTCGGAGGCTTAGCTGCAGTCCAAGTACTCGCCTAAGTTATCAAAATCCCACCGAGTGAAGAGCAAACCTCTCACTCGGGGGCTTAGCTGCAGCCCAGTGCTCGCCTAAGATATAAAAGTCCTACCGAG